>NW_025533747.1:172500-215000 GCF_020615455.1 Coregonus clupeaformis | reverse complement strand
ACTCCAACACACCTGATATCACAAACACACATCCCTCCAGGCAGTTCTCTGCTCCCTGCACACACGGGTTATACACACGGGTTATACACACGGGTTATACACACGTGAATAGTGTAGTTTTATTGTGTTAGTGAAATGCGTGATATTGCGTCTGTATCTTACAGTGGGTATTTCTTTAGACCCCAGGGCTCTGGGTCCGTCTCTGTTCAGGTAACTACGGAAGGCTGACGGGTTTCCTCGCTTCCTCTCTGAATCCTCTGGACTGGTGCTCTGGACACACACACACACACAGTCACGGTTACACACACACACACACACACACACACACACACACACACAGTCACGGTTACACAGAGTCACACACACACACACACAGTCACGGTTACACACACACAGCTTTGGGTTATTGTCTTTAAACTCTAACCGTTGATTTAAACGTTTCACCTCTTTCTTGGGGGAGGTTTTAAGAGTCGTGGGTGTGGTCATCATGGTTACACTTCCTGTTTTGGGCTTGGACTTCCTGTCTGTGCCTGAAGGGGTTAGGGACTCCGTTTTGGGAGAGATGGGTGCTTCGCTATTCAGATCTCTCTTCCCTCCTCCCTCCTCTTCCTCTCGTTTCTTCATCATCGCCAGTTTGGAACTGGTCTTAACGGGAGGCGGGACCTTTCTAGGGGATGGACCGATCACTTCCTGGTTGTGGTCACGCCCATTGGACTGTGATTGGCTTTTAGTGCTGCTGTGGGAGGAGTCAGCGCTGCTTTTGTTGGGTGACGTGGCAGACTCTCGCTTCTCACCAGAGTCCTTACGAGCCTGCACACACACACACACAGATGTAACCACAAATATAGACATGTTGAATCTTTCAGAGAGAGAGAGAGACAGAGACAGAGACAGAGACAGAGACAGAGACAGAGACAGAGACAGAGACAGAGACAGAGACAGAGACAGAGACAGAGAGAGAGAGAGAGAGAGAGAGAGAGAGAGAGAGGAAGAGAGTTTGTAGTGAGTGTATTCGTCACCTTTTTGGCGTGTGGTTGATTGTCCAACATGGCCAGTGTCCTGGCAAACTCCTCATCCTCATGGACCTGCCTCTCCAACTCCATGACCTCGTCCATCTGCAGCTGCTGGGCGATGACCTCATCAGTCAGCGACTCCTCATGGTCCTGAGAGGGCTGGAGGGACAACACACAGCCATCAACAACAACAACAACAACCAGTCAGACTACACACTAGACCTGGGTCCTGAGAGGGCTGGAGGCAGAGTAGAGAGAGATAAAGGGGGAGAGATATAAGGGGAGAGAGAGAGAGAGATATGGGGGGAGGGAGAGAGAGATATGGGGGAGAGAGAGAGAGATATGGGGTAGAGAGAGAGAGAGAGATATGGGATAGAGAGAGATATGGGGGAGAGAGAGATATGGGGTAGAGAGAGATATTACATTTACATTTACGGGGGTAGATATGGGGGGAGGGAGAGAGCGATGTGGGGAGAGAGAGAGATATGGGGGAGAGAGAGATATGGGGTAGAGAGAGAGAGAGAGAGAGAGAGATATGGGGTAGAGAGAGAGAGATATGGGGTAGAGAGAGAGATATGGGGTAGAGAGAGAGAGCGATATCAATCAATCAATCAATTTTATTTTATATAGCCCTTCTTACATCAGCTAATATCTCGAAGTGCTGTACAGAAACCCAGCCTAAAACCCCAAACAGCTAGTAATGCAGGTGTAGAAGCACGGTGGCTAGGAAAAACTCCCTAGAAAGGCCAAAACCTAGGAAGAAACCTAGAGAGGAACCAGGCTATGAGGGGTGGCCAGTCCTCTTCTGGCTGTGCCGGGTGGAGATTATAACAGAACCATGCCAAGATGTTCAAAAATGGGGGAGAGAGATATGGGGTAGAGAGAGAGAGATAAGGGGGAGAGAGAGATATGGGGGAGAGAGAGCGGGGGAGAGATATGGGGGAGAGAGAGCGGGGGAGAGATATGGGGGAGGAGAGAGCGGGGGAGAGATATGGGAGAGAGAGAGCGGGGGAGGAGAGAGAGCGGGGGAGAGAGAGCGGGGGAGAGAGAGGGGAGGAGAGAGAGCGGGGGAGAGAGAGCGGGGGAGAGAGAGGGGAGAGCAGGGGAGGAGAGATATGGGGGAGAGAGAAATATGGGGGAGAGAGAGAGGGGAGGAGAGAGCAGCTACTCACAGCTTTCCTCTTGGTACTAGCCACCAGTTTCTTGTCGGAGCGCTGGACACTCCCACTGCCAAAGTAGTCCAGGACAGAGGTGGGGGTGCGTTTGGTCTGCGGGGGCGCTGATTTAGGGGTGACGGGGACTGGAGGAGACTTCTTTACCCCTCCTTTCCCTGTGGCGAGTGCAGGGTTGGGTTTCGGGGGGGACCGCTCTTTGGTCCCGGTTCGGGTCTTCCCTGGTTTGGCCACTACATTCTCCTGGGGCTTAGCAGGCTTCTTCAGAGTCAGGAAGTTATCACTGTCTGAATCTAACGAGGGGGGGGGAAGAGAGGGGGTGGGGGAGGTAAGGAGAGAGAGAGAGAGAGAGAGAGAGAGAGAGAGAGAGAGAGAGAGAGAGAGAGAGAGGTAAGGAGGGGGAGAGATAGAGAGAGGGGGATGGAGGGAGGTAAAGAGGGGGGAGAGAGAGAGAGAGAAAGAGAGGTAAGGAGGGGGAGAGATAGAGAGAGGGGGGGGGAGGTAAAGAGGGGAGAGAGAGAGAGAGAGAGAGAGAGAGGGAGGTAAGGAGGGGGAGAGAGAGAGAGAGAGGTAAGGAGGGGGAGAGAGAGAGAGAGAGAGGGGGAAACAGAGAGAAGGGAAGAGAAATGGAGAGGTTGATACATGCTACAAGAGTTGTGCTAGAGTCTGTCAGTATGATTCCTATTCTCCAGTTTAGTTCTGGTATTCTGAGGTTATTTCCGGTATGTTCTGTTATTCTCCCAGTATGGAGTCTAGTCTCACCTGTCTCAGAGACGTACTGCACCGGGTCTTTCTTGGCAGGAGGAAGAGGAGGGTCTGGTTTCTGGGCCTTCGGCTTCTGCTCCACTACCTCCTCCTCAGAGTCTACAGGACAGAGGGAAGGAGGGATGGGGGAGAGAGGAGGGAGGGGAGAGGAGGAAGGGGGAGAGGAGAGAGGAGGGAGGGGGAGAGGAGGGGAGAGAGGAGGGAGGGAGGAGAGGGGGGGAGGAGGAGAGAGAGGAGGAGAGAGAGGGGGGGAGGAGAGGAGAGAGGAGGAAGGGGGAGCGGAGAGGGGGGAGTAAGGAGAGGGGGAGGGGGAGAGAGAGGGAGAGGGGGAGGAGAGGAGCCGAGAGGAGGGGAGGGAGGGGGGAGTAAGGAGAGAGGGAGGGGAGGAGAGAGACGAGGGGAGGGGGAGTAAGGAGAGGGGAGGAGAGAGACGAGGGGAGGGAGAAGAGAGGGAGAGAGGAGTGTGGGAAGGGGAGTATAAATAGCCAGGTGACCACTAACCATTCCATCAGTGTTGTTGACATGACTAACTAACCATTCCATCAGTGTTGTTGACCTGACTAACTAACCATTCCATCAGTGTTGTTGCCATGACTAACTAACCATTCCATCAGTGTTGTTGACATGACTAACTAACCATTCCATCAGTGTTGTTGACATGACTAACTAACCATTCCATCAGTGTTGTTGACATGACTAACTAACCATTCCATCAGTGTTGTTGACATGACTAACTAACCATTCCATCAGTGTTGTTGACATGACTAACTAACCATTCCATCAGTGTTGTTGCCATGACTAACTAACCATTCCATCAGTGTTGTTGACATGACTAACTAACCATTACATCAGTGTTGTTGCCATGACTAACTAACCATTCAATCAGTGTTGTTGACCTGACTAACTAACCATTCCATCAGTGTTGTTGACATGACTAACTAACCATTCCATCAGTGTTGTTGACCTGACTAACTAACCATTCCATCAGTGTTGTTGCCATGACTAACTAACCATTCCATCAGTGTTGTTGACCTGACTAACTAACCATTCCATCAGTGTTGTTGACATGACTAACTAACCATTCCATCAGTGTTGTTGACATGACTAACTAACCATTCCATCAGTGTTGTTGACATGACTAACTAACCATTCCATCAGTGTTGTTGACATGACTAACTAACCATTCAATCAGTGTTGTTGACCTGACTAACTAAACATTCCATCAGTGTTGTTGACATGACTAACTAACCATTCCATCAGTGTTGTTGCCATGACTAACTAACCATTCCATCAGTGTTGTTGACATGACTAACTAACCATTCCATCAGTGTTGTTGACCTGACTAACTAACCATTCCATCAGTGTTGTTGACATGACTAACTAACCATTCCATCAGTGTTGTTGACATGACTAACTAACCATTTCATCAGTGTTGTTGACATGACTAACTAACCATTCCATCAGTGTTGTTGACATGACTAACTAACCATTCCATCAGTGTTGTTGACATGACTAACTAACCATTCCATCAGTGTTGTTGACATGACTAACGAACCATTCCATCAGTGTTGTTGACATGACTAACTAACCATTCCATCAGTGTTGTTGACCTGACTAACTAACCATTCCATCAGTGTTGTTGACATGACTAACTAACCATTCCATCAGTGTTGTTGACATGACTAACTAACCATTCCATCAGTGTTGTTGACATGACTAACTAACCATTCCATCAGTGTTATTGACATGACTAACTAACCATTCCATCAGTGTTGTTGACATGACTAACTAACCATTCCATCAGTGTTGTTGACCTGACTAACTAACCATTCCATCAGTGTTGTTGACATGACTAACTAACTAACCATTCCATCAGTGTTGTTGACATGACTAACTAACTAACCATTCCATCAGTGTTGTTGACATGACTAACTAACTAAGCATTCCATCAGTGTTGTTGACATGACTAACTAACCATTCAATCAGTGTTGTTGACATGACTAACTAACCATTCCATCAGTGTTGTTGACATGACTAACTAACCATTCCATCAGTGTTGTTGACATGACTAACTAACCATTCAATCAGTGTTGTTGCCATGACTAACTAACCATTCAATCAGTGTTGTTGCCCTGACTAACTAACCATTCCATCAGTGTTGTTGACATGACTAACTAACCATTCCATCAGTGTTGTTGACATGACTAACTAACTAACCATTCCATCAGTGTTGTTGCCATGACTAACTAACTAACCATTCCATCAGTGTTGTTGCCATGACTAACTAACTAACCATTCAATCAGTGTTGTTGCCATGACTAACTAACCATTCAATCAGTGTTGTTGACATGACTAACTAATCATTCCATCAGTGTTGTTGACATGACTAACTAACCATTCCATCAGTGTTGTTGACATGACTAACTAACCATTCCATCAGCGTTGTTGACCTGACTAACTAACCATTCCATCAGTGTTGTTGCCATGACTAACTAACCATTCCATCAGTGTTGTTGACCTGACTAACTAACTAACCATTCCATCAGTGTTGTTGACATAACTAACTAACTAACCATTCCATCAGTGTTGTTGACATGACTAACTAACCATTCCATCAGTGTTGTTGACATGACTAACTAACCATTCCATCAGTGTTGTTGACATGACTAACTAACCATTCCATCAGTGTTGTTGACCTGACTAACTAACCATTCCATCAGTGTTGTTGACATGACTAACTAACTAACCATTCCATCAGTGTTGTTGACCTGACTAACTAACCATTCCATCAGTGTTGTTGCCATGACTAACTAACCATTCCATCAGTGTTGTTGACCTGACTAACTAACCATTCCATCAGTGTTGTTGCCCTGACTAACTAACCATTCCATCAGTGTTGTTGCCATGACTAACTAACCATTCCATCAGTGTTGTTGCCCTGACTAACTAACCATTCCATCAGTGTTGTTGACATGACTAACTAACCATTCCGTCAGTGTTGTTGACATGACTAACTAACCATTCCATCAGTGTTGTTGACAACTAACTAACCATTCCATCAGTGTTGTTGACATGACTAACTAACCATTCCATCAGTGTTGTTGACCTGACTAACTAACCATTCCATCAGTGTTGTTGCCATGACTAACTAACCATTCCATCAGTGTTGTTGACATGACTAACTAACCATTCCATCAGTGTTGTTGACATGACTAACTAACTAACCATTCCATCAGTGTTGTTGACATGACTAACTAACCATTCCATCAGTGTTGTTGACATGACTAACTAACCATTCCATCAGTGTTGTTGACATGACTAACTAACCATTCCATCAGTGTTGTTGACATGACTAACTAACCATTCCATCAGTGTTGTTGACATGACTAACTAACCATTCCATCAGTGTTGTTGACATGACTAACTAACTAACCATTCCATCAGTGTTGTTGACATGACTAACTAACTAACCATTCCATCAGTGTTGTTGACATGACTAACTAACCATTCCATCAGTGTTGTTGACATGACTAACTAACCATTCCATCAGTGTTGTTGACATGACTAACTAACCATTCCATCAGTGTTGTTGCCATGACTAACTAACCATTCCATCAGTGTTGTTGACCTGACTAACTAACCATTCCATCAGTGTTGTTGCCATGACTAACTAACCATTCCATCAGTGTTGTTGCCATGACTAACTAACCATTCCATCAGTGGTGTTGCCATGACTAACTAACCATTCCATCAGTGGTGTTGCCATGACTAACTAACCATTCCATCAGTGTTGTTGACCTGACTAACTAACCATTCCATCAGTGTTGTTGCCATGACTAACTAACCATTCCATCAGTGTTGTTGCCATGACTAACTAACCATTCCATCAGTGTTGTTGCCATGACAACACGGACACAAGCAGCTTGTTAGTAGCTGGAGAGTACAACAGGTCCTTCTCTCTCCACCTTGGGAGGAAACCCTCCTTAACTTAAGACTCCATGTCATTAGTTCCAGAAACCACATGCAGGATGACCCCATATTCTATGACAACAGTCAGAGAAAGTATTTTGTTTTTCCGAAGGCCCGTTGGACATCACTGCTCACTGTCCATTTGAGTTTACAACCAAAACAGGTTCAATGAATATGGAAGAGTAGAAATCCTGGACGATAAAGTCTGAATGATCCAATAGTTACACAGAGGCATATTTATATATGTTGAGCACGACAAATCATTTTGGTTTACTGCTATACGTCTGTCTACTGCAAATCACTATGACCCCGCCCATCTGACCCCGCCCCTCTGACCCCACCCCTCTGACCCCTCTAACCCCGCCTTTATGTCCTATGACCTCCTTGTGTTAGGCCGGGATTCAGCCTAAACCATGCATATGTCGGCTCAATTGGAAATGACCATTAAATGGCCTACAGAGGTGCAGTCGGAATTATTACCTGACTCAATGACCATTAAATGGCCTGCAGAGGTGCAGTCAGAATTATTACCTGACTCAATGACCATTAAATGGCCTACAGAGGTGCAGTCAGAATTATTACCTGACTCAATGACCATTAAATGGCCTACAGAGGTGCAGTCAGAATTATTACCTGACTCAATGACCATTAAATGGCCTACAGAGGTGCAGTCAGAATTATTACCTGACTCAATGACCATTAAATGGTCTACAGAGGTGCAGTCGGAATTATTACCTGACTCAATGACCATTAAATGGCCTACAGAGGTGCAGTCTGAATTATTACCTGACTCAATGACCATTAAATGGCCTACAGAGGTGCAGTCGGAATTATTACCTGACTCAATGACCATTAAATGGCCTACAGAGGTGCAGTCAGAATTATTACCTGACTCAATGACCATTAAATGGCCTACAGAGGTGCAGTCAGAATTATTACCTGACTCAATGACCATTAAATGGTCTACAGAGGTGCAGTCGGAATTATTACCTGACTCAATGACCATTAAATGGCCTACAGAGGTGCAGTCTGAATTATTACCTGACTCAATGACCATTAAATGGCCTACAGAGGTGCAGTCGGAATTATTACCTGACTCAATGACCATTAAATGGCCTACAGAGGTGGTCAGAATTATTACCTGACTCAATGACCATTAAATGGCCTACAGAGGTGCAGTCAGAATTATTACCTGACTCAATGACCATTAAATGGCCTGCAGAGGTGCAGTCAGAATTATTACCTGACTCAATGACCATTAAATGGCCTACAGAGGTGCAGTCAGAATTATTACCTGACTCAATGACCATTAAATGGCCTACAGAGGTGCAGTCAGAATTATTACCTGACTCAGTGACCATTAAATGGCCTACAGAGGTGCAGTCAGAATTATTACCTGACTCAATGACCATTAAATGGCCTACAGAGGTGCAGTCGGAATTATTACCTGACTCAATGACCATTAAATGGCCTACAGAGGTGCAGTCAGAATTATTACCTGACTCAGTGACCATTAAATGGCCTACAGAGGTGCAGTCAGAATTATTACCTGACTCAGTGACCATTAAAAATGGCCTACAGAGGTGCAGTCAGAGGTGCAGTCAGAATTATTACCTGACTCAATGACCATTAAATGGCCTACAGAGGTGGTCAGAATTATTACCTGACTCAATGACCATTAAATGGCCTACAGAGGTGCAGTCAGAATTATTACCTGACTCAGTGACCATTAAATGGCCTACAGAGGTGCAGTCAGAATTATTACCTGACTCAATGACCATTAAATGGCCTACAGAGGTGCAGTCGGAATTATTACCTGACTCAATGACCATTAAATGGCCTGCAGAGGTGCAGTCAGAATTATTACCTGACTCAGTGACCATTAAATGGCCTACAGAGGTGCAGTCGGAATTATTACCTGACTCAATGACCATTAAATGGCCTACAGAGGTGCAGTCTGAATTATTACCTGACTCAATGACCATTAAATGGCCTACAGAGGTGCAGTCGGAATTATTACATGACTCAATGACCATTAAATGGCCTACAGAGGTGCAGTCGGAATTATTACCTGACTCAATGACCATTAAATGGCCTACAGAGGTGCAGTCTGAATTATTACCTGACTCAATGACCATTAAATGGCCTACAGAGGTGCAGTCGGAATTATTACATGACTCAATGACCATTAAATGGCCTACAGAGGTGCAGTCGGAATTATTACCTGACTCAATGACCATTAAATGGCCTACAGAGGTGCAGTCAGAATTATTACCTGACTCAATGACCATTAAATGGCCTACAGAGGTGGTCAGAATTATTACCCGACTCAATGACCATTAAATGGCCTACAGAGGTGCAGTCGGAATTATTACCTGACTCAATGACCATTAAATGGCCTACAGAGGTGCAGTCAGAATTATTACCTGACTCAATGACCATTAAATGGCCTACAGAGGTGCAGTCGGAATTATTACCTGACTCAATGACCATTAAATGGCCTACAGAGGTGCAGTCGGAATTATTACCTGACTCAATGACCATTAAATGGCCTACAGAGGTGCAGTCGGAATTATTACCTGACTCAATTACCATTAAATGGCCTACAGAGGTGCAGTCAGAATTATTACCTGACTCAATGACCATTAAATGGCCTACAGAGGTGGTCAGAATTATTACCTGACTCAATGACCATTAAATGGCCTACAGAGGTGCAGTCGGAATTATTACCTGACTCAATGACCATTAAATGGCCTACAGAGGTGCAGTCGGAATTATTACCTGACTCAATGACCATTAAATGGCCTACAGAGGTGCAGTCAGAATTATTACCTGACTCAATGACCATTAAATGGCCTACAGAGGTGCAGTCGGAATTATTACCTGCCTCAATGACCATTAAATGGCCTACAGAGGTGCAGTCAGAATTATTACCTGACTCAATGACCATTAAATGGCCTACAGAGGTGCAGTCGGAATTATTACCTGACTCAATGACCATTAAATGGCCTACAGAGGTGCAGTCGGAATTATTACCTGACTCAATGACCATTAAATGGCCTACAGAGGTGCAGTCAGAATTATTACCTGACTCAGTGACCATTAAAAATGGCCTACAGAGGTGCAGTCAGAGGTGCAGTCAGAATTATTACCTGACTCAATGACCATTAAATGGCCTACAGAGGTGCAGTCAGAATTATTACCTGACTCAATGACCATTAAATGGCCTACAGAGGTGCAGTCGGAATTATTACCTGACTCAATGACCATTAAATGGCCTACAGAGGTGCAGTCGGAATTATTACCTGACTCAATGACCATTAAATGGCCTACAGAGGTGCAGTCGGAATTATTACCTGACTCAATTACCATTAAATGGCCTACAGAGGTGCAGTCAGAATTATTACCTGACTCAGTGACCATTAAAAATGGCCTACAGAGGTGCAGTCAGAGGTGCAGTCAGAATTATTACCTGACTCAATGACCATTAAATGGCCTACAGAGGTGGTCAGAATTATTACCTGACTCAATGACCATTAAATGGCCTACAGAGGTGCAGTCAGAATTATTACCTGACTCAGTGACCATTAAATGGCCTACAGAGGTGCAGTCAGAATTATTACCTGACTCAATGACCATTAAATGGCCTACAGAGGTGCAGTCGGAATTATTACCTGACTCAATGACCATTAAATGGCCTGCAGAGGTGCAGTCAGAATTATTACCTGACTCAGTGACCATTAAATGGCCTACAGAGGTGCAGTCGGAATTATTACCTGCCTCAATGACCATTAAATGGCCTACAGAGGTGCAGTCAGAATTATTACCTGACTCAATGACCATTAAATGGCCTACAGAGGTGCAGTCGGAATTATTACCTGACTCAATGACCATTAAATGGCCTACAGAGGTGCAGTCGGAATTATTACCTGACTCAATGACCATTAAATGGCCTACAGAGGTGCAGTCAGAATTATTACCTGACTCAGTGACCATTAAAAATGGCCTACAGAGGTGCAGTCAGAGGTGCAGTCAGAATTATTACCTGACTCAATGACCATTAAATGGCCTACAGAGGTGCAGTCAGAATTATTACCTGACTCAATGACCATTAAATGGCCTACAGAGGTGCAGTCGGAATTATTACCTGACTCAATGACCATTAAATGGCCTACAGAGGTGCAGTCGGAATTATTACCTGACTCAATGACCATTAAATGGCCTACAGAGGTGCAGTCGGAATTATTACCTGACTCAATTACCATTAAATGGCCTACAGAGGTGCAGTCAGAATTATTACCTGACTCAGTGACCATTAAAAATGGCCTACAGAGGTGCAGTCAGAGGTGCAGTCAGAATTATTACCTGACTCAATGACCATTAAATGGCCTACAGAGGTGGTCAGAATTATTACCTGACTCAATGACCATTAAATGGCCTACAGAGGTGCAGTCAGAATTATTACCTGACTCAGTGACCATTAAATGGCCTACAGAGGTGCAGTCAGAATTATTACCTGACTCAATGACCATTAAATGGCCTACAGAGGTGCAGTCGGAATTATTACCTGACTCAATGACCATTAAATGGCCTGCAGAGGTGCAGTCAGAATTATTACCTGACTCAGTGACCATTAAATGGCCTACAGAGGTGCAGTCGGAATTATTACCTGACTCAATGACCATTAAATGGCCTACAGAGGTGCAGTCTGAATTATTACCTGACTCAATGACCATTAAATGGCCTACAGAGGTGCAGTCGGAATTATTACATGACTCAATGACCATTAAATGGCCTACAGAGGTGCAGTCGGAATTATTACCTGACTCAATGACCATTAAATGGCCTACAGAGGTGCAGTCTGAATTATTACCTGACTCAATGACCATTAAATGGCCTACAGAGGTGCAGTCGGAATTATTACCTGACTCAATGACCATTAAATGGCCTACAGAGGTGGTCAGAATTATTACCTGACTCAATGACCATTAAATGGCCTACAGAGGTGCAGTCAGAATTATTACCTGACTCAATGACCATTAAATGGCCTGCAGAGGTGCAGTCAGAATTATTACCTGACTCAATGACCATTAAATGGCCTACAGAGGTGCAGTCAGAATTATTACCTGACTCAGTGACCATTAAATGGCCTACAGAGGTGCAGTCAGAATTATTACCTGACTCAGTGACCATTAAATGGCCTACAGAGGTGCAGTCAGAATTATTACCTGACTCAATGACCATTAAATGGCCTACAGAGGTGCAGTCGGAATTATTACCTGACTCAATGACCATTAAATGGCCTACAGAGGTGCAGTCAGAATTATTACCTGACTCAGTGACCATTAAATGGCCTACAGAGGTGCAGTCAGAATTATTACCTGACTCAGTGACCATTAAAAATGGCCTACAGAGGTGCAGTCAGAGGTGCAGTCAGAATTATTACCTGACTCAATGACCATTAAATGGCCTACAGAGGTGGTCAGAATTATTACCTGACTCAATGACCATTAAATGGCCTACAGAGGTGCAGTCAGAATTATTACCTGACTCAGTGACCATTAAATGGCCTACAGAGGTGCAGTCAGAATTATTACCTGACTCAATGACCATTAAATGGCCTACAGAGGTGCAGTCGGAATTATTACCTGACTCAATGACCATTAAATGGCCTGCAGAGGTGCAGTCAGAATTATTACCTGACTCAGTGACCATTAAATGGCCTACAGAGGTGCAGTCGGAATTATTACCTGACTCAATGACCATTAAATGGCCTACAGAGGTGCAGTCTGAATTATTACCTGACTCAATGACCATTAAATGGCCTACAGAGGTGCAGTCGGAATTATTACATGACTCAATGACCATTAAATGGCCTACAGAGGTGCAGTCGGAATTATTACCTGACTCAATGACCATTAAATGGCCTACAGAGGTGCAGTCAGAATTATTACCTGACTCAATGACCATTAAATGGCCTACAGAGGTGGTCAGAATTATTACCCGACTCAATGACCATTAAATGGCCTACAGAGGTGCAGTCGGAATTATTACCTGACTCAATGACCATTAAATGGCCTACAGAGGTGCAGTCAGAATTATTACCTGACTCAATGACCATTAAATGGCCTACAGAGGTGCAGTCGGAATTATTACCTGACTCAATGACCATTAAATGGCCTACAGAGGTGCAGTCGGAATTATTACCTGACTCAATTACCATTAAATGGCCTACAGAGGTGCAGTCAGAATTATTACCTGACTCAATGACCATTAAATGGCCTACAGAGGTGGTCAGAATTATTACCTGACTCAATGACCATTAAATGGCCTACAGAGGTGCAGTCGGAATTATTACCTGACTCAATGACCATTAAATGGCCTACAGAGGTGCAGTCGGAATTATTACCTGACTCAATGACCATTAAATGGCCTACAGAGGTGCAGTCAGAATTATTACCTGACTCAATGACCATTAAATGGCCTACAGAGGTGCAGTCGGAATTATTACCTGCCTCAATGACCATTAAATGGCCTACAGAGGTGCAGTCAGAATTATTACCTGACTCAATGACCATTAAATGGCCTACAGAGGTGCAGTCGGAATTATTACCTGACTCAATGACCATTAAATGGCCTACAGAGGTGCAGTCGGAATTATTACCTGACTCAATGACCATTAAATGGCCTACAGAGGTGCAGTCAGAATTATTACCTGACTCAGTGACCATTAAAAATGGCCTACAGAGGTGCAGTCAGAGGTGCAGTCAGAATTATTACCTGACTCAATGACCATTAAATGGCCTACAGAGGTGCAGTCAGAATTATTACCTGACTCAATGACCATTAAATGGCCTACAGAGGTGCAGTCGGAATTATTACCTGACTCAATGACCATTAAATGGCCTACAGAGGTGCAGTCGGAATTATTACCTGACTCAATGACCATTAAATGGCCTACAGAGGTGCAGTCGGAATTATTACCTGACTCAATTACCATTAAATGGCCTACAGAGGTGCAGTCAGAATTATTACCTGACTCAATGACCATTAAATGGCCTACAGAGGTGGTCAGAATTATTACCTGACTCAATGACCATTAAATGGCCTACAGAGGTGCAGTCGGAATTATTACCTGACTCAATGACCATTAAATGGCCTACAGAGGTGCAGTCGGAATTATTACCTGACTCAATGACCATTAAATGGCCTACAGAGGTGCAGTCAGAATTATTACCTGACTCAATGACCATTAAATGGCCTACAGAGGTGCAGTCGGAATTATTACCTGCCTCAATGACCATTAAATGGCCTACAGAGGTGCAGTCAGAATTATTACCTGACTCAATGACCATTAAATGGCCTACAGAGGTGCAGTCGGAATTATTACCTGACTCAATGACCATTAAATGGCCTACAGAGGTGCAGTCGGAATTATTACCTGACTCAATGACCATTAAATGGCCTACAGAGGTGCAGTCAGAATTATTACCTGACTCAATGACCATTAAATGGCCTACAGAGGTGCAGTCGGAATTATTACCTGCCTCAATGACCATTAAATGGCCTACAGAGGTGCAGTCAGAATTATTACCTGACTCAATGACCATTAAATGGCCTACAGAGGTGCAGTCGGAATTATTACCTGACTCAATGACAGCACGCTTCTTTCTCTTTTTATCACCGTCCTTCTTCTTCTTCTTCTCCTCCACCTTGGGGCTGGTGATCTGGAACACATCATCACCATCATCACCATCACCATCATCATCACAGTCATTATAACCACAGTCATTGTAATCATAAGCTTAGCAGTGTGGTTGGGGTTAAGAGATTGTAGAAATAGCCGAGGTTTAGCACTTTGTGGCTATAGAAGCTAGCGCCGACCAGTTCACTGAAAAGACGCTGGTTTATAATAATATAAATATATACCTTGGTCGCAATTTTCTTTTTCTTCACTTCTTCGTCTGTTGACACGGATTTCTTCTTCTTCTTCTTCTTGGACTCCTCCTCTGTGTTGAGGGTTTCATTCTGAGAGGGTTTCTGCGCTGCGGGTTTGCTTGGTGCAAAGAACCGCCTGATGTCCTGAGAATGGAAGGAGAGGGTTAAATTAGTCCACTGTGCCTCATTTGCACCCTATTCCCTATATAGTGCACTATAGGGTTCTGGTTAAAAGTAAGTAGTGCACTATATATCGGAATAGGGTGTGATTTGGGATCAACCGTAGACGTGAAATGACATTTGATTTGAAGACGTATTGAAAAGTTACACATGCACACGATATGTGGCAAGGGCCAGATGCTGTATCTAGTTCAAGTACCGTCAACTTAATCAGCTTTATGATCTGCCCATGTAAAAATGCCACTTGTTGCCATAACTCGTTGTCAATATTGACAACACGACTGCCATTTTTTTCCATGTTTGCCATGTAAACAGCTGACTAGCGAGTTCGTTAGCTACATGCATTGTTTTTCATGAGCACGATAGCTAGTTAAGAAATCCAACTAAAATAACCAAATAGGGCAACTAGAGGTGGTGTCTAGCTGGCTAACTAGCTTTTATCCACACTGCTAGCCTGCTTGCTACTGCGTGCTCTAAAAGACTAACATGCGTGCTAACACATCGCCAAAACGTCCCATTCCCCCCCAATGCAATACGAAAAACTGTTTTTTTATTTCTCCAGGGAATGAGTTGTTGAATTCGGACAATCGATGCATAGACGCCGTGACTTACCATAATCAACTAAATAAGGGAGTTTTCTTATTGATTGTGATGATACTAGTTGACAGCGCAGCTTCTGGAAAAACCCCTTCCTTGGCGCGAAGTATGATGAGAGAGGAAGAGGAAGAGGAAGGCCCAACTCGGCGGAACATCTGTCTCCCCTCCAGCAGGTGGCGTTTTCTTCCTTTTGTTTCGCACCAAAACCAAAGCAAGTCGTTTTTTGTACGGAGGTCAATGAGAGACTGTCGAATTTGGTCAACAAAAACACGAAAGGGGTTATTTGCTATGCGAGGTTTTTATTTGATCGAATATAAGTTTCGTAATGCTTAAGTTGTTACCGGGTGTACTGGTATAAGTAGGACACGTGACATCCCGGTACATTTCAGAATAAACACTTTATATATGGTAGAGCGTGGCGCTTGCAACGCCAGGGTTGTGGGTTCGTTTCCCACGGAGGGGCCAGTATGAAAATGTATGCATTGTAAGTCGCTCTGGATAAGAGCGTCTGCTAAAATAAAAAATAATATCTGAGATGGCTATGCATATTCATAGCATGAGGCTAGCAGCGTAGCATCGCTCCCCAATTGAATACAGGCGGTTGACGTTATCAAACCTCATCCAATATTCAAACAAAGATTAGAATAATGAGACGTATCCACCAGTGACGGTCGGGTTCCGTTTAAGATGAGGGAGGATGATATTTTCGTTTATGAGCATGGCCTTATTTCTATTACAGCATATTGGATGACAGTCATTCATATTCCATTCACCGAGCTCAAAGTAACATCGATAGGTTTATTTTTTATTTTATTTTTTTTCACCTTTATTTAACCAGGTAAACCAGTTGAGAACATGTTCTCGTGGTCCTCTGTAGCTCAGCTGGTAGAGCACGGCGCTTGTAACGCGAAGGTAGTGGGTTCGATCCCCGGGACCACCCATACACAAAAAAATAAATGTATGCACGCATGACTTTAAGTCGCTTTGGATAAAAGCGTCTGCTAAATGGCATATTATTATTATTTACAACTGCGACCTGGCCAAGATAAAGCAAAGCAGTGCGATAAAAACAACAACACAGAGTTTAGGCTACTACCTGATACTCACATTTTCCATGTACCCATCATGAGGTTGCTACAACCTAGCCTATGAATGGGTAATCAAGCTGACAGTGACACATTCAGTACCGCATTGCACACTCTTGCCTGCATCTATATAGAGCAAAATAGGCTGCTGGAAATACTGTAGCTGATCTATTTACTACTGTGAAGTGGGTCCTATTAAATGAGAGATGGGACGAATGGTAGCCAATCCGAACTTGTTATAGGCCTGTAGGATATTTGGCGAGTATATGCTTTGTTCTGCAATATTATATGCCTATTTCTAATTATTTTAGAATGTAAAGATGAATTGATTTTCACTAACGGCAAATGATTGCATCTTGTTATTAACCTTTTTATTGTTATGAATAAACGTGTCCATCATATCCCAAAATGTACACTAAATACTAATCTACTTGCCTTCCTGCAATGCAATACTTCAACCGCTAGAAACTGTGAATACGCATGGTCTAAAGTTAGCGGGAAGGTGAGTGTGTCTGTCTGTGTGTCTGTCTGTCTTCACATATTTCTATATTTCTTAATTCCATTCTTCTACTTTTAGATTTGTGTGTATTGTTGTGTATTGTTAGATACTACTGCACTGTTGGAGCTAGGAACACAATCATTTCACTACACCCACAATAACATCTGCTAAATATGTGTATGAGACCAATAACATTTGATTTGATTTAAATGGCCCCTGGGTGTGAGAATTTAATTATTGAAAAATATATAGAGAAACGTTGGTAAATACATAGTCAGGGTTGGGGTCGATTTCATTTAAATTCCAGTCAATTCAGGAAGTAGACTGACATTCTAATTCCAATTCTCCTCAATGCTTTTCAATGAAGACTATTTGGATTTGGAATTTGGTTTCCTTTCTGACTGGACTGGAATTCAAATGGAAGTGACTCCAACCATGTTCATAGTCTCTATGAAAATATAGACCTTAATGATATTTTTAGTAAAAGGTAAATATTGTGTTTATTATCCTGTAGTGGGTTAATCTCTCTGTGTGTGTCTGTGTTTGGGTATATGCTTTAGTGTGTGTGTGTGTGTGTGTGTGTGTGTGTGTGTGTGTGTGTGTGTGTGTGTGTGTGTGTGTGTGTGTGAGAGAGAGAATCTCCCTCCCCTTGTTTCTCCCTCCCCCCTGTTTCTCCCGCCCCCCTCCCTCCTGTTTCTCCCTCCCCCTGTTTCCCCCTCCCCCCTCCCTCCTGTTTCTCCCTCCCCCGTTTCCCCCTCCCTCCCGTTTCCCCCTCCCCCTCCCTCCTGTTTCTCTCTCCCCCTCCCTCCTGTTTCTCCAACCCCCCTCCCCCTGTTTCTCCCTCCCCTTGTTTCTCCCTCCCCCCTCCTCCCTGTTTCTCCCGCCCCTCTCCTCTCCCCTCCACAGCAGAAGAAGGCCAAACCCTCCAAGGAGCCCAAAAAGGAGAAGGCAACAGCCGGGGATTCTGGGAAGGGAAAGGGCAAAGGCAAGGGCAAAGCCAGGAAGTGACCCCTAACCTCTGACCCTTGACCTCTGACTATGAGACAACTAAAGTAGTGCACTATGTAGGGAATAGGGTGCCCTTTGGGACACAATAGTATCTACTATCTACTATCCCTATATCATATTAGCGCTGTGGGTTTGGAAGGTCTGTATGTCTGAATGATAACTGTGTGTGTGTGTGTGTGTGTGTGTGTGTGTGTGTGTGTGTGTGTGTGTGTGTGTGTGTGTGTGTGTGTGTGTGTGGAGTGATGGCCCAGTAAATCTGTGTGACATGTAAATATGTACCTTGTAGGATAAAGATGCTGTTTCACCGGAGAGACCGCACCTTTCTAGTCTAACTACAGTTAAGCACTTCTGACTGATGGACCAGAGAATGGCAGAAATGTTTATATTTTGTAAAGATTTGAGCTGATAATAGACGACTGAATACTGGTATTGTGGCGCGACGTGGTTGCTTTCTGTGTTTATGGTTGAAATACAGTCTCTTGATCTACGTGGGGAAGATATTTTTGTTAAAATCATAAATTAGTGGAGATATACAGTACCAGTCAAAAGTTTGGCCACACCTACTCATTCAAGGGTTTTTCCTTTATTTTTACCATTTTCTACATTGTAGAATAATAGTGAAGACATCAAAACTATGAAATAACACATATGGAATCAGGTAGTAACCAAAAAAGTGTTAAACAATCAAAATATATTTTATATTTGAGATTCTTCAAAGCAGCCACCCTTTGCCTTGATGACAGCTTTGCACACTCTTGGCATTCTCTCAACCAGCTTCACCTGGAATGCTTTTCCAACAGTCTTGAAGGAGTTCCCACATATGCTGAGCACTTGTTGGCTGCTTTTCCTTCACTCTGCGGTCCGAGTCATCCCAAACCATCTCAATTGGGTTGAGGTCGGGTGATTGTGGATATGTGTTATTGCATAGTTTTGATGTCTTCACTATTATTCTACAATGTAAAACAATTAATAAAAACCCTGGAATGAGTAGGTGTGTCCAAATTTTTGACTGGGTCCTCTGTAGCTCAATTGGTAGAGCATGGCGCTTGTAACGCCAGGGTAGTGGGTTCGATCCCCGGGACCACCCATACGTAAAAATTTATGCACACATGACTGTAAGTCGCTTTGGATAAAAGCGTCTGCTAAATGGTATAATATTAATAATATTATACTCTACCTACTAGAAGGATATTAAACGACATTATTGATGTACCCCTAGAAGGATATTATACCTCACTATTGAGATGTACCCCTAGAAGGATTTTATACTTCACTATTGAGATGTACCCCTAGAAGGATATTATACCTCACTATTGAGATGTACCCCTAGAAGGATTTTATACTTCACTATTGAGATGTACCCCTAGAAGGATATTATACCTCACTATTGAGATTGTGACGTCACGAGAGGCTACACAGCTTTCAGCGGGATTGCTCAAGTAGTGCAAGGAGACAAGGTTCAAACAAAACAAGGATTTTATTATAGGTCTTGGGAAATTAACGAAAATATAACAAAATTCTGTTCTCTTGTGGCTCTTTAAGGGTTAACAGTTCAGGGATGTCTCTTCCACATCCAAAATCATAATTCTCACTCGCTCAGATAACTTTTCCCCAGCCTTACTGTAGTCCACGTTGCAGCTAGTGGCCAACCCAGCAAAAAGTCCTTCCAAATGTCTCTCACGTATTTCCACAGGTGCATATATCCAAAGGTGAGTATTTCCCAAAGGTAAGTATCTCCAAATCCTTATATTCCTCATGGAAGTGGACGTGCAGCACTCTTGTCCTCCAGAGAGCCCAGGTTGGAGACTGTGTCTCTTCCCCTTCCCAAACCTTCAGCTCATCAGCTCCTCATTTGTTTCAGCTGCGTGGGAAGATTGGCCATAGAGGGGTGGAGTTCCCGACCATACCAGCAGATGGAGCCATAGCTGTCTGGGTTTGCAGCCACCTCAGGGGGATGTAACGTCCCTCCAGGACACAGCCTCTCGTGACATCACACATCCCCCTCCCTCGGGACCGACGTCCTCGTCGGGGTAAAGGCAGCGAAGAAGGCATCACGCCGGGAGAGGGCGTCCGCATTGCCGTGGTGCTTGCCAGACTGCTCTCTCTTCAACTCCTCCAACTCTAGGACCAGGGACTCAGCCTCCTGTTGTCTCTCCTTGAGTTTCTTACTGAACGCATCAGCCTTGGTTTTAGCAGAGTTTAGCTTCTGTTGAGCAGCTTTCAGTTCCTTCTCTCTCTCTGCCTCCGCATTCTTCATCTTGTTCTCCAACACCTTGTACTTCTCCTCTGCCTTCTTCTGGACCTCCTTACTACTGCGCAGGGTCTCCTCACACTCCTCGATGGTCCTGCGCAGCCTCTCCAGCTCCTCCTGTTGCTTAGGGAAGGAGCTCTGTTGGAGTTTAGCCTGGAGGATATCTAACTCTTCTGTCTTCATGTCTGACTGTTGCTTTAACAAACGATACCTCTCAGCGGTCCCCTTCAGACCAGACAGTTCTTTGTCCAGATTCTGTAGCTCCGTCTCTGTGTCGGTCTGGGCACCTGCCATCCCTATCAGAGCCCGGGCGGGAGTGAGTAACTCGGAGGATTGCACCGGAGCCTTCCCAGGATGAGTCTTGCCTCTCAGTTTCCGAGGTATTCGGGTTATCCTCTCCTGAGACTCTCTCCAGAGTGGGTAAAAGGCTGGGCAGTCTCGTCCAATTAGGACAGGGACGGGGAGGGAATCAACCACCCCCGCCGTCGTGTGTATGGTTCCCCGTGTGCTGGTCATTGTAAGTTCAGTAATGGGGTATTCTCTGGTGTCCCCATGGACACAGGAAACTGGGAGGACTTTCCCCGGGGTCAGACACGTTGGGCCCACCAAATCCTTACGCACCAGGGTGGCCCGGCTACCAGAATCCAGTAAGGCCTCCACATCATGGTGATTCACAGTTACCGGGCAGGTGGGGGGTCGATCTGGGCCGCCATCTACGACTCCCAAGAGCGAGGCAAAACGGTGTGTGGGTGCTGAGCTGGAGGACTCCGCAGTGGGCATAGGTTCATCGGCTGGTTTCCCACACTGCCAGGAGATATGTCCCATCTCCCCACACCGGTAACACTGTCGAAGTTTCCCCCTCCTGGTGTACTCTTCTTGGACCCGCCTGGTTTCTGGCTCCCCCTGGAGCCGGGATAAGTCCTGACGTGGCTGGGTTCGAGACCTTGGGGTCCTTTGGACGGGTTCTTCCCATTTGTGGTGGGGCCGCCCTCCTGGGGTCTTTTCGGGAAGCATTCAGCATCTCCGCTGTGGCCTGGTACTTTTCCACAGCTTCCACGGTCAGATCAGCCGTGGTCAAGGCCTGTTGACTGATGAACCGTTTTGCCTCATAAGGCAGGGCGCGTAGGTAACGATCCACCACAACGGCCTCCACCACCGCCGCTGCTGTATTCCTCTGCGGATCCAGCCATTTCCTTGCGATTCGGACAAGTTCATGCATCTGCGCCCGAGGAGGTTGGTCTGGTTGGAAGGTCCAGCCGTGAAAGCGCTGGGCCATACCAAACTTTGTGAGTCCATATCTGCTGAGGATCTCAGACTTCAGGGCATCATAGTCAGTAACCTGGTCAGGGCCCAGGTCCCGGACAGCATTCAGCGATTCCCCGGTTAGAAAGGGGGCTAACAGACCAACCCACTGTTGCTTGGGCCAGGCTTCCCTAGTGGCCGTGGCCTCAAATGCATGCAGGTATGCCTCAATGTCATCGGTAGCTCCCACCTTAGATATAAAGTCACTTGCCTTTATTGGGCGGGTATTTTGGACCACCCTCTGTCTCTGCAACTGCAATTCATCTGCCTTCAGAAGGTTGGCTTTCTTTTGCTCCTCCAAGAGAGCCACGTTTGCTTGCATCTGGGCTTGCTGGCCAGCAACAAGGGCTTTCAATATGTCCTCCATTTCAGTCGGCGGGAGCCTACGGCCAACTTGGAAAACTGGGTGATCAAACCTTCGGTATCCTCCTCTGACATGCACTATTAACGCTTGAGCGTGCCTGTATTCTCCACCATCTGTGACGTCACGAGAGGCTACACAGCTTTCAGCGGGATTCCTCAAGTAGTGCAAGGAGACAAGGTTCAAACAAAACAAGGATTTTATTATAGGTCTTGGGAAATTAACGAAAATATAACAAAATTCTGTTCTCTTGTGGCTCTTTAAGGGTTAACAGTTCAGGGATGTCTCTTCCACATCCAAAATCATAATTCTCACTCGCTCAGATAACTTTTCCCCAGCCTTACTGTAGTCCACGTTGCAGCTAGTGGCCAACCCAGCAAAAAGTCCTTCCAAATGTCTCTCACGTATTTCCACAGGTGCATATATCCAAAGGTGAGTATTTCCCAAAGGTAAGTATCTCCAAATCCTTATATTCCTCATGGAAGTGGACGTGCAGCACTCTTGTCCTCCAGAGAGCCCAGGTTGGAGACTGTGTCTCTTCCCTTCCCAAACCTTCAGCTCATCAGCTCCTCATTTGTTTCAGCTGCGTGGGAAGATTGGCCATAGAGGGGTGGAGTTCCCGACCATACCAGCAGATGGAGCCATAGCTGTCTGGGTTTGCAGCCACCTCAGGGGGATGTAACGTCCCTCCAGGACACAGCCTCTCGTGACATCACAAGATGTACCCCTAGAAGGATTTTATACTTCACTATTGAGATGTACCCCTAGAAGGATTTTATACTTCACTATTGAGATGTACCCCTAGAAGGATTTTAGACCACACTATTGAGATGTACCCCTAGAAGGATTTTAGACCACACTATTGAGATGTACCCCTAGAAGGATTTTAGACCTCACTATTGAGATGTACCCCTAGAAGGATTTTAATATAATAATAATATAATATGCCATTTAGCAGACGCTTTTATCCAAAGCGACTTAGTCATGCGTGCATACATATTTTAGACCACACTATTGAGATGTACCCCTAGAAGGATTTTAGACCACACTATTGAGATGTACCCCTAGAAGGATTTTAGACCACACTATTGAGATGTACCCCTAGAAGGATTTTAGACCACACTATTGAGATGTACCCCTAGAAGGATTTTAGACTACACTATTGAGATGTACCCTTAGAAGGATTTTAGACCACACTATTGAGATGTACCCTTAGAAGGATTTTAGACCACACTATTGAGATGTACCCCTAGAAGGATTTTAGACCACACTATTGAGATGTACCCCTAGAAGGATTTTAGACCACACTATTGAGATGTACCCCTAGAAGGATATTATACTAAACTATTGAGATGTACCCCTAGAAGGATTTTAGACCACACTATTGAGATGTACCCTTAGAAGGATTTTAGACCACACTATTGAGATGTACCCCTAGAAGGATTTTAGACCACACTATTGAGATGTACCCCTAGAAGGATTTTAGACCACACTATTGAGATGTAGCCCTAGAAGGATTTTAGACCACACTATTGAGATGTACCCCTAGAAGGATTCTGAGATGTTATAACATGTGACAAAAAATGAAATTATATTCCAACAGTAATGAAAAAAATGACACATCTATATTCTACGGGTGTTACATAATATATTAGATTTAATATTAACAAGACAAGTACAAACAAGGCGAGGCTCTACGACAGTTTTTAAAACGTTGTAGTGGTCCACATTAGTCTCTCAGGACACTTTGACACTGCAGTGATATGCCCAAAATAACTCAAAAGTAAATATCATACCGGTCTTGGTGAATATAAATGTAAATATAAAGCAGTTAATAATTCGAGCTATGGCCCAGGCTATTAGCTAGCCGGCAGCTAGCAGAGCCACAGCAGCTATGGCCCAGGCTATTAGCTAGCCGGCAGCTAGCAGAGCCACAGCAGCTATGGCCCAGGCTATTAGCTAGCCGGCAGCTAGCAGAGCCACAGCAGCTATGGCCCAGGCTATTAGCTAGCCGGCAGCTAGCAGAGCCACAGCAGCTATGGCCCAGGATATTAGCTAGCCGGCAGCTAGCAGAGCCACAGTAGCTATGGCCCAGGATATTAGCTAGCCGGCAGCTAGCAGAGCCACAGCAGCTATGGCCCAGGCTATTAGCTAGCCGGCAGCTAGCAGAGCCACAGCAGCTATGGCCCAGGATATTAGCTAGCCGGCAGCTAGCAGAGCCACAGCAGCTATGGCCCAGGCTATTAGCTAGCCGGCAGCTAGCAGAGCCACAGCAGCTATGGCCCAGGATATTAGCTAGCCGGCAGCTAGCAGAGCCACAGCAGCTATGGCCCAGGATATTAGCTAGCCGGCAGCTAGCAGAGCCACAGCAGCTATGGCCCAGGCTATTAGCTAGCCGGCAGCTAGCAGAGCCACAGCAGCTATGGCCCAGGCTATTAGCTAGCCAGCAGCTGTACCATTAACAGAGCCAAACTGAGAGGCAAGGCTGCCAGAGAGAAGGCAGTGGGTCGGGGAGCACTTCCTGATGTGGCTGATGAGTCTGAAAAAGTAAGAAAAACAGATATGGTTCAGTAAATTATAAAAGTGGATTGTCTTTTCATGTTTCTGTTCAAATGTTGACTTTGCTCTTTATAGATGTGTATGGAGACAGTGAAACAGGGGTGGACTGAGACCAGAAATTGGCCCTGGGATTTCTAACACACTGGCCCGTTTTTCCCTTGAGGCCCCCATTATTAACCAGATAATTATAATTTTTTGCAACAAAAAAAAACACGTGGAAATGGACCAGCCCATCTGGGCATTTGCCCGAAATGCCAGATGACCAGTCCGCCCACAGCGGTGAATACTTACCAACAATTGTGCTTCCTGATACAATGTTCAGGGAGGTGGAACTGTTGGTGAAAGTTGCTTGTGCGCTGCTTGAGCTGGGAACCGAAGTCTTGTTGTCAAACACGAGGGTCATGTTGGTAACTACAGATCCACTCCTACTCGGGAGAAGGAGAGAAAATGGACAACGCTCAGAAATCACCGTCATCGTCAAAGTTTTCAAGTTTTTAATATCATGCTCACAAGTACAGTGAAAAGCCTTTTTTTAACTAGCTCTGATCCCAACAATGCAGTAATCAATATAAATGTAGTACTACAAATAATATCAGGTAGAACAAAAAGCCCCAGTCAGTCGGTAATGAGAATTCATACACTTACCTGAATGAGTTGACAATGGAACGACGAAAGCTTGGGGTCCTAGCATAAACCCTGTTCACCTGCATTGAAAGATTACCACAGGATGATCAAAGGTTAAATGAAAACAGGGCCCTTTGACTGCATTAACAGAAGCTTTGTTTTAATTGTCTTTCACAGCAAACAGACCTCTCAAAAGTACCCTTTTTTTTTTTTTTTTTGTTCATTTTAAGACATATTGTCTGGAACAATATACTCTATAGGAACATCACATTTCCAGAGCGGGCTCTCTGCTGATTTCTGAAGTTCTGATCGATTTTATGAGCACCACCAACACTGTTAATGGTCAATGGATTCAAAGGGAACTCCCTCTGCTGGTGATTTGCTGAATGTACAATCCTTAAGGAGGGGGCTGTGATTTAGTAAATGACCTATAATGTCAATTTCTATGTATAAAATGGGTCATATGATTAAATGTACCAGAGAGCCCACTCTGGAAGTTTGACGTGTTTTGAAGAGTATATTGTCCCAAATCAAAAACGGTACTTTTGAGATATTAAAGCTGCGATATGTAACTTTTTTTGGGCGACCCGACCAAATTCCCATAGAAATGTGTGTCGTTCTCATTGAAAGCAAGTCGAAGAAGTGGTACCTCTGTTCTACGTGCGCTATTTCGATGCTTCTCATTCTTAAGTTTAGGTTTTTGCGTATTTCACTTTCGGCTTTGTATACCAGTTTCAAACAGCTAAAAATACAATATTTTTGGTTATTAAAAATGTATTTGTTTTGTCACAAAAACTAAAATTTTAGCGAACTATTATAATTTTAGCAACCAGGAAATGGCGGAGCGATTTCTGCCCAGTGCATCTTTAATATTATTTTGTTGAATAAATGAATGTGACATTTTCTATTTCAGAATGTAGACATACTCTATATTTGAGAACACACTATATTAGGAGTATTATGACACCAAGATGTTGTCTGTATCGTGAACAGTTCACTGATCATAGGGTATTTTTTACAACAGGCATGTACAGGTCTAAAAAGGGTCTAAAATGGCCACTGTCATCATGATTTAAAAATAAATAATGGTTTGTGATACAAAAGTAAAAAGTCTGTCAAACAGCTTTCCTCCCAATGACGTTTCTGTGTGAGAATTGCCAGAACAATCTGAGATACCAAAAAGTATTGTCCACCTACGCTGGCGTGGAATCACCCGATACGTACCTCAGAGACCACTTTGGCAGCCAGAGTCTTGAACATTGAAGAGGACGGGTTGGAAAGATCCGAGTTGAATGTCTGGTTGAGACGGAACTGAAGACTCAGGGTTCCTTCACTAGAAGATGGAGGGTCAGTTGATACGACAGCAGCGGAAGTTGCTGCTGCGGCGGTGGTGCTGGTGGTGATAGCTGCTGCTGGAGTGGTGGTGGTGGTGATAGCTGCTGCTGGAGTGGTGGTGGTGGTGATAGCTGCTGCTGGAGTGGTGGTGGTGGTGATAGCTGCTGCTGGAGTGGTGGTGGTGGTGATAGCTGCTGCTGGAGTGGTGGTGGTGGTGATAGCTGCTGGATTGGTGGTGGTGGTGATAGCTGCTGCTTGAGTGGTGGTGGTGGTGATAGCTGCTGGAGTGGTGGTGGTGGTGATAGCTGCTGCTGGAGTGGTGGTGGTGGTGATAGCTGCTGGAGTGGTGGTGGTGGTGATAGCTGCTGGAGTGGTGGTGGTGGTGATAGCTGCTTGAGTGGTGGTGGTGGTGATAGCTGCTGGAGTGGTGGTGGTGATAGCTGCTGGAGTGGTGGTGGTGGTGATAGCTGCTGCTGGAGTGGTGGTGGTGGTGATAGCTGCTGCTGGAGTGGTGGTGGTGGTGATAGCTGCTGCTGGAGTGGTGGTGGTGGTGATAGCTGCTGCTGGAGTGGTGGTGGTGGTGATAGCTGCTGGAGTGGTGGTGGTGGTGATAGCTGCTGCTGGAGTGGTGCTGGTGGTGATAGCTGCTGGAGTGGTGGTGGTGGTGATAGCAGCTGCTGGAGTGGTGGTGGTGGTGATAGCAGCTGCTGGAGTGGTGGTGGTGGTGATAGCAGCTGCTGGAGTGGTGGTGGTGGTGATAGCAGCTGCTGGAGTGGCGGTGGTGGTGATAGCTGCTGCTGGAGTGGCGGTGGTGGTGATAGCTGCTGCTGGAGTGGTGGTGGTGGTGATAGCTGCTGCTGGAGTGGTGGTGGTGGTGATAGCTGCTGCTGGAGTGGTGGTGGTGGTGATAGCTGCTGCTGGAGTGGTGGTGGTGGTGATAGCTGCTGCTGGAGTGGTGCTGGTGATAGCTGCTTCCTGAGTGGTGGTGGTGATAGCTGCCGCCACCGTTGTGGCTGATGTTGTCCCCACTAGTCCTGTTAGAAAACAATTTAGAAAAATATAAGACATGAACACATTCACTATACAGTGGGGAAAAAAAGTATTTAGTCAGCCACCAATTGTGCAAGTTCTCCCACTTAAAAAGATGAGAGAGGCCTGTAATTTTCATCATAGGTACACGTCAACTATGACAGACAAAATGAGAAAAAAAAATCCAGAAAATCACATTGTAGGATTTTTCATGAATTTATTTCCAAATTATGGTGGAAAATAAGTATTTGGTCAATAACAAAAGTTTCTCAATACTTTGTTATATACCCTTTGTTGGCAATGACACAGGTCAAACGTTTTCTGTAAGTCTTCACAAGGTTTTCACACACTGTTGCTGGTATTTTGGCCCATTCCTCCATGCAGATCTCCTCTAGTGTCACGGTTCAGACAGACGACAAGAGGACCACAATTGCGTCACACCAGAAAGTTTATTAAACTTAAGGGGAAAGGGATGTAGGGAGTGAGTGAAGGCTCCAGGGGTTATCCCGTCCGATGTGCTGGGTCTGTGCCTCCCCCCAGTGGCAGCGATGCGTCCGATGACGCCGGTGGTTGGTGGTCCAGAAGTCCTGGGGGGGGAGGAAACACAGACACAACGGGGCGGATGAAAACAGGCAGAAGTACAGTTCAAGGGAAATCCAAATACGTTGTAGCAAGGCAGAAGGCTGGTCAGAGTTACCGGGGTCGAAGAGTAGTCAGGAGTCGTAATGGCAGAAAGCAGGTCTGGTTTTCCTGGGGCAGAAGAGTATCCAAGAATCAGGCAGGTCCGGGGTCACAAAACAGGGGTGAGCCAGAAGCGCGAGCACACAGGTTCCGGGGTGTGAGCTTTGCAGACGATCTGACAAAGGAGAGCTGACAGACGGGACTTTAAATACTGGGAGAGGTTAGTGGGTAATGCAGCGCAGCTGGCAGAGTAATTAGAGCCGAGCAGAGCAGGGACAGGTGGAGCTCGTTAGGCTGAGTAGAGAGAGAGAGATGAGCAGAGTGGAAGATAGTGGAAACACATTAAGGTGGTAACCCGGTGGAGTGAGAGGGCTCATGACAGAACCCCCCAAGGGACGGCCCCAGAAGTCCCAAGAGCAACACCACGCCGGGCGGGAGGAGGGGAGCCGGAGGAGGGCTAGAACTCCTCCGAACGGTCCGAGCGAACGCCCTCATCCTCGGAGGAAGCCGGAGGGCCGTGGTCGGGAGATGGGACAGGTCCCGAGACAGGATCAGGCACAGGACAGGAAGCCGAGCGGGCAGGACGGTTAGGGATCCCTCTGGGGCGGCCCCTACGGATTGCAGGTTGATCAGGATGCCGTTGGTGGAAGGCGGTGATGAGAGTCCTATCCACAATCCGACTAGCTGGCACCCAGGTCCTTTCCTCAGGTCCATAGCCCTCCCAGTCAATGAGGTACTGGAGACCCCTACCCCTCCGTCTGGACCGAAGCAGGCGGCGGACGGTGTAAACCAGACCACCATCGACGAGCCGTGGAGGAGGAGGACAAGGCGCAGCAGGGACCAGCGGACTCTCATGAATGGGCTTAATCTTAGACACATGGAAAGTGGGGTGCACCCTCATGGAATTAGGCAGTTGGAGCCGGACAGCAGTTGGGCTAATCACTCTTATGATAGGGAATGGGCCAATGAACCGAGGTGCCAACTTCTGCGACTCCGCCCTGAGTGGCAGGTTCCTTGACGACAACCACACCCTTTGACCAACATGGTAGGTGGGAGCAGGGATTCTCCGACGGTTGGCCCCGGTAGTGTAGCTGGCAACGGATCTGAGAAGTGTGGCTCGGGCCTGTGACCAGGTGCGGCGACATCGACGGGCAAACGCAAGTGCAGATGGGCAAGTAACCTCCCCTTCCTGACTGGCAAATAGAGGAGGCTGGTATCCATAAACACATTGGAAAGGGGACATACCGATGGCAGAGCAGGTCAGAGAATTGTGTGCGTACTCCACCCATGTCAATTGCTGCGACCAGGAGTGGGGGTTGCGTGAAGTCATGCATCGCAGTGCCTTCTCGAGCTCCTGATTTGCCCGCTCTGACTGCCCATTGGATTGGGGATGGAATCCGGAAGTCAGACTGACTGTGGCTCCCAGCAGGTGACAGAACTCCCTCCAAAAAGCGGAGGAGAATTGTGGACCACGGTCAGAAACTACATCCTTTGGCAGTCCGTGGATCCGGAAGACGTGTTCCAGGACCACCTGGGCGGTCTCCTTGGCGGTTGGGAGCTTGGGGAGGGGAATGAAGTGTGCCATCTTGCTGAATCGGTCAACTATGGTGAGAATGACGGTCTTGCCCCTTGAAGGGGGCAGCCCCGTGACAAAGTCAAGGGCGATGTGAGACCAGGGACGTCTGGGCACAGGCAGGGGCTGCAGCAATCCGGCTGGGGGCTGGCAGGACGACTTGTGTTGGTTGCAGATGGGGCAGGCTTGGACGAATTCCCGTACATCCTTTCTCAGAGCGGGCCACCAGAACCTCTGGGCGAGCAGGTTGTAAGTGCGGGTGGAGCCAGGGTGACAAGCTAGGCGGGAGTCATGTCCCCACTGAACGACCTGGGACCTTAGGTTTTCGGGGACAAAAAGGCGGTCAGCTGGGCAAGTGCTGGGACCGGGCTGGTTACGGAGAGCTTCCAGCACCTGTTCCTCAACAGCCCAGGTCAGAGCTGCTACGATGCAGGGACTTGGCAGAATCGACACAGGATCCTTGGAGGGGTTGTCATCCTTCTGGAATTGACGGGAGAGGGCATCTGGCTTGGTGTTGCGTGATCCAGGCCGGTATGACAGAGTGAAACTAAACCTGGTGAAGAACAGGGCCCAGCGGGACTGCCTGGAGTTCAACCGTTTGGCCGCATGGATGTACTCCAAGTTCTTATGATCGGTCCAAACGAGAAATGGAATGGTGGACCCCTCCAGCCAGTGACGCCACTCCTCCAAGGCAAGCTTCACAGCCAGCAGCTCTCGGTTCCCTATGTCGTAATTGCACTCAGAGGGGGACAACCGACGTGAGAAAAAGGCACAGGGATGGAGCTTCCCATCCTCCGCAGCCCACTGAGAAATCACAGCACCAACTCCCACATCCGAGGCGTCCACCTCCACAATGAATTGCCGGTCCACGTCAGGCATCTGGAGGATGGGAGCGGAGGTGAACCTTACCTTGAGGGTACTGAAGGCCTTGTCGGCTGCTGGGGTCCAGGTGAAGGGTTGCTTGGTGCTGGTTAGAGCAGTGAGAGGGGCAGCAACGGTACTGTAGTTCCGGATAAACTTTCTATAGAAGTTAGCAAACCCCAGAAACTGTTGCAGCTTCTTTCTGTTCTCCGGAACTGGCCATGACGTGACTGCTGATACTTTGGCAGGATCCATTTGGATACTTCCCTCTGCCACTATGTACCCCAGGAAGGCCACTGTCTTGACGTGAAACTCACATTTCTCTGCCTTGGCGTAGAGGGAATTCTCCAGAAGACGATGAAGGACTTGCTGGACATGGCGGGTGTGTTCAGACAGGTTTCTGGAGTAGATTAAGATGTCATCCAGGTAAACGAAGACAAACTTGTTTAACATGTCCCGCAGTACATCATTCACTAGAGCCTGGAACACAGCAGGAGCATTGGTGAGGCCAAAAGGCATAACCAGATACTCGTAGTGGCCTGTTGGTGTATTGAATGCGGTCTTCCATTCATCTCCCTCCCCGGATCCGCACTAGGTGGTAAGCGTTTCTGAGATCCAACTTGGTAAAAACAGTGGCTCCCTGGAGCAACTCAAAAGCAGAGGTGAGCAGAGGGAGAGGGTAACGGTTTTTCACTGTGATGTCGTTGAGTCCCCTGTAGTCGATGCAGGGGCGAAGAGATCCGTCCCTCTTCCCCACAAAGAAGAAGCCAGCACCAGCCGGAGATGAAGATGAACGGATCAATCCTGTGGACAGAGAGTCATTGATGTAGTCCTCCATGGACCTTCTTTCAGGAGCAGACAACGAATAAAGACGGCCCCCTTGGAGGGGCTGTTCCAGGGAGGAGGTCGATGGCACAGTCGTACGGTCGGTGAGGGGGCAGAGATGTGGCTCTTGCTTTGTTAAACACTTCTCTGAGACCATGGTAGCATTCTGGGACATGGGAGAGGTCAGGGGCGGAGTTAGTAGGTACTGGCCGAGGGGGTAGTGCGGCAGCAAGCAGGCAGGTTCGGTGGCAGTCCTCTCCCCACTCCCTGATCACCCCGGTCACCCAGTCGAGCTGAGGGTTGTGCCGGGCGGAGCCATGGGTAACCCAGGATGAGGGGTTGGCCTGGAGAGGGGAGCAGGTGAAACTGGATAGTTTCCTGATGGTTTCCCGGACAGACCCATCAAGACCGGGGCCGTGACATGAGTGACCGATCCGAGTAAGTGTCCGTCCAGTGCCCGGGCAGGAATAGGAGGTGTCAAACGGAGGTTCTCCAGTCCCAGTTGGCGTGCCAGCTTGATGTCCATTATGTTGGCTTCGGCGCCAGAATCCACCAGAGCAGCCAGGGTGTGAGTAGAGTCAGAGAGGCGGAGGTGAACTTGCAGCAAGGGTTTGCGGTCGGAGGACTGGGTGGTCATTGAGCTCAACCGGACTCCCCCTATGCCCGGTGAGCTTCGGCTTTTAAAGGGCAGGTTACCACACGATGTCCATCACCTCCACAATAGAGGCAGAGGTTTGAGGTGAAGCGGCGCTGGCGCTCTGCAGGAGTGAGAGAGGCTCGCCCAATCTCCATAGGCTCAGACTGATCAAGCTGACTTGGGTGAGTGGCAGTAGCTGACAGGAGCCCAGTCGGATCTCTCCGAATGCCGGTAGTTGGTGGACCTTGGCGCCCCTCTCACGACGACGGGTCTGTATCCTTCTGTCGATCCGGACAGTCAGTGCGATGGCTTCATCAAGAGTGGAAGGCAGTTCATGGGAGACCAACTCGTCCTTGATATAGTCTGCCAAGCTATGGAAGAACGCGTCCCACCAACGATGGTGTGTTCCAAGAACTTCGTCTTGCCAGGGTTCGGAAGTCGATGGAATGGTCTGCGACTGTACGTCTGCCTTGTCGAATACTGAACAGTTCACGAGACGCCTCTGCGGTTGGTGAATCCAGGTCAAACACCTTCAGCATCTCCTCAGCAAACAGGTCGAAGGTTGCACATGCGGGGGTTTGACGTTCGAACTCTGCTGTTCCCCAGAGTCGAGCTCGGCCCGTCAGGTGAGTGATGGCATACCCGACCCTAGCCCCCTCCGTGGCGAAGGTCCTTGGCTGCAAGGAGAACTGAAGTCGGCAGCTAGTCAGGAATGGCCGGACCTGGGTAGAATCGCCGTTGAACCGCTCGGGGTTTCCAATCTTGGGTTCCGGGGCAGCGGCTGAAATGACCGGGGCAGGTAACTCGGAGGCAGGGCTGGTGGGCAGACTGGCTGGGGTAAGGTTGGTGAGGAGTTGGATGATCCTGGCGAGTTGTTGTTGCTGCTGCTGGGACTGCTGCTGGTGCTGCTGGAACTGCTGATGCTGTTGGTAGCCGACCTGAAGCAGAGAGGTGATGTCGCCGCTCATGCGGCCTAGCTCTCTCTCAGTGTGTTCCAGGCGTAGCATGGCGGTGGGTTGCTCAGGTTCTTCGGTTTCCATGTCGGGGGAAGTGTGCGCTGAGTCCATGATGGTCAGATCGTACTGTCACGGTTCAGACAGACGACAAGAGGACCACAATTGCGTCACACCAGAAAGTTTATTAAACTTAAGGGGAAAGGGATGTAGGGAGTGAGTGAAGGCTCCAGGGGTTATCCCGTCCGATGTGCTGGGTCTGTGCCTCCCCCCAGTGGCAGCGATGCGTCCGATGACGCCGGTGGTTGGTGGTCCAGAAGTCCTGGGGGGGGAGGAAACACAGACACAACGGGGCGGATGAAAACAGGCAGAAGTACAGTTCAAGGGAAATCCAAATACGTTGTAGCAAGGCAGAAGGCTGGTCAGAGTTACCGGGGTCGAAGAGTAGTCAGGAGTCGTAATGGCAGAAAGCAGGTCTGGTTTTCCTGGGGCAGAAGAGTATCCAAGAATCAGGCAGGTCCGGGGTCACAAAACAGGGGTGAGCCAGAAGCGCGAGCACACAGGTTCCGGGTGTGAGCTTTGCAGACGATCTGACAAAGGAGAGCTGACAGACGGGACTTTAAATACTGGGAGAGGTTAGTGGGTAATGCAGCGCAGCTGGCAGAGTAATTAGAGCCGAGCAGAGCAGGGACAGGTGGAGCTCGTTAGGCTGAGTAGAGAGAGAGAGATGAGCAGAGTGGAAGATAGTGGAAACACATTAAGGTGGTAACCCGGTGGAGTGAGAGGGCTCATGACATCTAGAGCAGTGATGTTTTGGGGCTGTCGCTGGGCAACACAGACTTTCAACTCCCTCCAAAGATTTTCTATGGGGTTGAGATCTGGAGACTGGCTAGGCCACTCCAGGACCTTGAAATGCTTCTTACGAAGCCACTCCTTCGTTGCCCGGGCGGTGTGTTTGGGATCATTGTCATGCTGAAAGACCCAGCCACGTTTCATCTTCAATGCCCTTGCTGATGGAAGGAGGTTTTCACTCAAAATCTCACGATACATGGCCCCATTCATTCTTTCCTTTACACGGATCAGTCGTCCTGGTCCCTTTGCAGGAAAACAGCCCCAAAGCATGATGTTTCCACCCCCATGCTTCACAGTAGGTATGATGCAACTCAGCATTCTTTGTCCTCCAAACACGACGAGTTGAGTTTTTACCAAAAAGTTATATTTTGGTTTCATCTGACCATATAACATTCTCCCAATCCTCTTCTGGATCATCCAAATGCACTCTAGCAAACTTCAGACGGGCCTGGACATGTACTGGCTTAAGCAGGGGGACACGTCTTGCACTGCAGGATTTGAGTCCCTGGCGGCGTAGTGTGTTACTGATGGTAGGCTTTGTTACTTTGGTCCCAGCTCTCTGCAGGTCATTCACTAGGTCCCCCCATGTGGTTCTGGGATTTTTGCTCACCGTTCTTGTGATCATTTTGACCCCAACGGGGTGAGATCTTGCGTGGAGCCCCACATCGAGGGAGATTATCAGTGGTCTTGTATGTCTTCCATTTCCTAATAATTGCTCCCACAGTTGTTTTCTTCAAACTAAGCTGCTTACCTATTGCAGATTCAGTCTTCCCAGCCTGGTGCAGGTCTACAATTTTGTTTCTGGTGTCCTTTGACAGCTCTTTGGTCTTGGCCATAGTGGAGTTTGGAGTGTGACTGTTTGAGGTTGTGGACAGGTGTCTTTTATACTGATAACAAGTTCAAACAGGTGCCATTAATACAGGTAACGAGTGGAGGACAGAGGAGCCTCTTAAAGAAGAAGTTATAGGTCTGTGAGAGCCAGAAATCTTGCTTGTTTGTAGGTGACCAAATACTTATTTTCCACCATAATTTGCAAATAAATTCATAAAAAATCCTACAATGTGATTTTCTGGAAAAAAAATTCTCAATTTGTCTGTCATAGTTGACATGTACCTATGATGAAAATTACAGGCCTCTCTCATCTTTTTAAGTGGGAGAACTTGCACAATTGGTGGCTGACTAAATACTTTTTCCCCCCACTGTATCTATCCCCCCTTATACACTCTACAACACCTAGATCCACTATATACAGTATCTATCCCCCCTTATACACTCTACAACACCTAGATCCACTATATACAGTATCTATCCCCCCTTATACACTCTACAACACCTAGATCCACTATATACAGTATATATCCCCCCTTTTACACTCTACAACACCTAGATCCACTATATACAGTATATATCCCCCCTTATACACTCTACAACACCTAGATCCACTATATACAGTATATATCCCCCCTATACACTCTACAACACCTAGATCCACTATATACAGTATCTATCCCCCCTTATACACTCTACAACACCTAGATCCACTATATACAGTATCTATCCCCCCTTATACACTCTACAACACCTAGATCCACTATATACAGTATATCTCCCCCTTATACACTCTACAACACCTAGATCCACTATATACAGTATCTATCCCCCTGATACACTCTACAACACCTAGATCCACTATATACAGTATATATCCCCCCTTATACACTCTACAACACCTAGATCCACTATATACAGTATCTATCCCCCCTGATACACTCTACAACACCTAGATCCACTATATACAGTATCTATCCCCCCTTATACACTCTACAACACCTAGATCCACTATATACAGTATATATCCCCCTTATACACTCTACAACACCTAGATCCACTATATACAGTATATATCCCCCTTATACACTATACAACACCTAGATCCACTATATACAGTATCTATCCCCCCTTATACACTCTACAACACCTAGATCCACTATATACAGTATATATCCCCCCTTATACACTATACAACACCTAGATCCACTATATACAGTATCTATCCCCCCTTATACACTCTACAACACCTAGATCCACTATATACAGTATATATCCCCCTTATACACTCTACAACACCTAGATCCACTATATACAGTATCTATCCCCCCTTATACACTCTACAACACCTAGATCCACTATATACAGTATATATCCCCCCTTATACACTCTACAACACCTAGATCCACTATATACAGTATCTATCCCCCCTGATACACTCTACAACACCTAGATCCACTATATACAGTATCTATCCCCCCTGATACACTCTACAACACATAGATCCACTATATACAGTATCTATCCCCCCTTATACACTCTACAACACCTAGATCCACTATATACAGTATCTATCCCCCCTTATACACTCTACAACACCTAGATCCACTATATACAGTATCTATCCCCCCGATACACTCTACAACACCTAGATCCACTATATACAGTATCTATCCCCCCTTATACACTCTACAACACCTAGATCCACTATATACAGTATCTATCCCCCCTTATACACTCTACAACACCTAGATCCACTATATACAGTATATATCCCCCCTTATACACTCTACAACACCTAGATCCACTATATACAGTATATATCCCCCCTTATACACTCTACAACACCTAGATCCACTTTATACAGTATATATCCCCCCTTATACACTCTACAACATCTAGATCCACTATATACAGTATCTATCCCCCCTTATACCCTCTACAACACCTAGATCCACTATTTACAGTATCTAGCCCCCCTTATACACTCTACAACACCTAGATCCACTATATACAGTATATATCCCCCCTTATACACTCTACAACACCTAGATCCACTATATACAGTATCTATCCCCCCTTATACACTCTAAAACACCTAGATCCACTATATACAGTATCTATCCCCCCTTATACACTCTACAACACCTAGATCCACTATATACAGTATATATCCCCCCTTATACACTCTACAACACCTAGATCCACTATATACAGTATATATCCCCCCTTATACACTCTACAACACCTAGATCCACTATATACAGTATCTACAACACCTAGATCCACTATATACAGTATCTATCCCCCTTATCTACTCTACAACACCTATATCCACTATATACAGTATCTATCCCCCCTTATACACTCTACAACACCTAGATCCACTATATACAGTATCTATCCCCCCCTTTACACTCTACAACACCTAGATCCACTATATACAGTATATATCCCCCCCTTATACACTCTACAACACCTAGATCCACTATATACAGTATATATCCCCCTTATACACTCTACAACACCTATATCCACTATATACAGTATCTATCCCCCCCTTATACACTCTACAACACCTAGATCCACTATATACAGTATATATCCCCCCTTATACACTCTACAACACCTAGATCCACTATATACAGTATCTATCCCCCTTATACACTCTACAACACCTAGATCCACTATATACAGTATATATCCCCCTTATACACTCTACAACACCTAGATCCACTATATACAGTATCTACAACACCTAGATCCACTATATACAGTATCTATCCCCCTTATCTACTCTACAACACCTAGATCCACTATATACAGTATCTATCCCCCTTATACACTCTACAACACCTAGATCCACTATATACAGTATATATCCCCCCTTATACACTCTACAACACCTAGATCCACTATATACAGTATCTATCCCCCTTATACACTCTACAACACCTAGATCCACTATATACAGTATATATCCCCCTTATACACTCTACAACACCTATATCCACTATATACAGTATCTATCCCCCTTATACACTCTACAACACCTAGATCCACTATATACAGTATATATCCCCCCTTATACACTCTACAACACCTAGATCCACTATATACAGTATCTATCCCCCCTTATACACTCTACAACACCTAGATCCACTATATACAGTATATATCCCCCCTTATACACTCTACAACACCTAGATCCACTATATACAGTATCTACAACACCTAGATCCACTATATACAGTATCTATCCCCCTTATCTACTCTACAACACCTAGATCCACTATATACAGTATATACCCCCCTTATACACTCTACAACACCTAGATCCACTATATACAGTATATATCCCCCCTTATACACTCTACAACACCTAGATCCACTATATACAGTATCTATCCCCCTTATACACTCTACAACACCTAGATCCACTATATACAGTATATATCCCCCCTTATACACTCTACAACATCTAGATCCACTATATACAGTATATATCCCCCCTTATACACCCTACAACACCTAGATCCACTATATACAGTATATATCCCCCCTTATACACTCTACAACACCTAGATCCACTATATACAGTATCTATCCCCCCTGATACACTCTACAACACCTAGATCCACTATATACAGTATATATCCCCCTTATACACTCTACAACACCTAGATCCACTATATACAGTATCTATCCCCCTGATACACTCTACAACACCTAGATCCACTATATACAGTATCTATCCCCCCTTATACACTCTACAACACCTAGATCCACTATATACAGTATCTATCCCCCTTATACACTCTACAACACCTAGATCCACTATATACAGTATCTATCCCCCCTTATACACTCTACAACACCTATATCCACTATATACAGTATCTATCCCCCCTTATACACTCTACAACACCTAGATCCACTATATACAGTATATATCCCCCCTTTTACACTCTACAACACCTAGATCCACTATATACAGTATATATCCCCCCTTATACACTCTACAACACCTAGATCCACTATATACAGTATATATCCCCCCCTATACACTCTACAACACCTAGATCCACTATATACAGTATCTATCCCCCCTTATACACTCTACAACACCTAGATCCACTATATACAGTATCTATCCCCCCTTATACACTCTACAACACCTAGATCCACTATATACAGTATCTATCCCCCCTTATACACTCTACAACACCTAGATCCACTATATACAGTATCTATCCCCCCTTATACACTCTACAACACCTAGATCCACTATATACAGTATCTATCCCCCCTTATACACTCTACAACACCTAGATCCACTATATACAGTATATATCCCCCCTTTTACACTCTACAACACCTAGATCCACTATATACAGTATCTATCCCCCCCTTATACACTCTACAACACCTAGATCCACTATATACAGTATATATCCCCCCCTATACACTCTACAACACCTAGATCCACTATATACAGTATCTATCCCCCCTTATACACTCTACAACACCTAGATCCACTATATACAGTATCTATCCCCCCTTATACACTCTACAACACCTAGATCCACTATATACAGTATATATCCCCCCTTATACACTCTACAACACCTAGATCCACTATATACAGTATCTATCCCCCCTGATACACTCTACAACACCTAGATCCACTATATACAGTATATATCCCCCCTTATACACTCTACAACACCTAGATCCACTATATACAGTATCTATCCCCCCTGATACACTCTACAACACCTAGATCCACTATATACAGTATCTATCCCCCCTTATACACTCTACAACACCTAGATCCACTATATACAGTATATATCCCCCCTTATACACTCTACAACACCTAGATCCACTATATACAGTATATATCCCCCCTTATACACTATACAACACCTAGATCCACTATATACAGTATCTATCCCCCCTTATACACTCTACAACACCTAGATCCACTATATACAGTATATATCCCCCCTTATACACTCTACAACACCTAGATCCACTATATACAGTATCTATCCCCCCTTATACACTCTACAACACCTAGATCCACTATATACAGTATCTATCCCCCCTGATACACTCTACAACACCTAGATCCACTATATACAGTATCTATCCCCCCTGATACACTCTACAACACATAGATCCACTATATACAGTATATATCCCCCCTTATACACTCTACAACACCTAGATCCACTATATACAGTATCTATCCCCCCTTATACACTCTACAACACCTAGATCCACTATATACAGTATCTATCCCCCCGATACACTCTACAACACCTAGATCCACTATATACAGTATCTATCCCCCTTATACACTCTACAACACCTAGATCCACTATATACAGTATCTATCCCCCCTTATACACTCTACAACACCTAGATCCACTATATACAGTATCTATCCCCCCTGATACACTCTACAACACCTAGATCCACTATATACAGTATATATCCCCCCTTATACACTCTACAACACCTAGATCCACTATATACAGTATATATCCCCCCTTATACACTCTACAACACCTATATCCACTATATACAGTATCTATCCCCCCTTATACACTCTACAACACCTAGATCCACTATATACAGTATATATCCCCCCTTATACACTCTACAACACCTAGATCCACTATATACAGTATCTATCCCCCCTTATACACTCTACAACACCTAGATCCACTATATACAGTATATATCCCCCCTTATACACTCTACAACACCTAGATCCACTATATACAGTATCTACAACACCTAGATCCACTATATACAGTATCTATCCCCCCTTATCTACTCTACAACACCTAGATCCACTATATACAGTATCTATCCCCCCTTATACACTCTACAACACCTAGATCCACTATATACAGTATATATCCCCCCTTATACACTCTACAACACCTAGATCCACTATATACAGTATCTATCCCCCTTATACACTCTACAACACCTAGATCCACTATATACAGTATATATCCCCCCTTATACACTCTACAACACCTAGATCCACTATATACAGTATCTATCCCCCCCTAATACACTCTACAACACCTAGATCCACTATATACAGTATATATCCCCCCCTTATACACTCTACAACACCTAGATCCACTATATACAGTATCTATCCCCCCTTACACACTCTACAACACCTAGATCCACTATATACAGTATATATCCCCCCTTATACACTCTACAACACCTAGATCCACTATATACAGTATATATCCCCCCTTATACACTCTACAACACCTAGATCCACTATATACAGTATCTACAACACCTAGATCCACTATATACAGTATATATCCCCCCTTATACACGCTACAACACCTAGATCCACTATATACAGTATCTACAACACCTAGATCCACTATATACAGTATCTATCCCCCCTTATCTACTCTACAACACCTAGATCCACTATATACAGTATATACCCCCCCTTATACACTCTACAACACCTAGATCCACTATATACAGTATATATCCCCCCTTATACACTCTACAACACCTAGATCCACTATATACAGTATCTATCCCCCCTTATACACTCTACAACACCTAGATCCACTATATACAGTATATATCCCCCCTTATACACTCTACAACACCTAGATCCACTATATACAGTATCTATCCCCCCTTACACACTCTACAACACCTAGATCCACTATATACAGTATATATCCCCCTTATACACTCTACAACACCTAGATCCACTATATACAGTATATATCCCCCCTTATACACTCTACAACACCTAGATCCACTATATACAGTATCTACAACACCTAGATCCACTATATACAGTATATATCCCCCTTATACACTCTACAACACCTAGATCCACTATATACAGTATCTACAACACCTAGATCCACTATATACAGTATCTATCCCCCCTTATCTACTCTACAACACCTAGATCCACTATATACAGTATATACCCCCCCTTATACACTCTACAACACCTAGATCCACTATATACAGTATATATCCCCCCTTATACACTCTACAACATCTAGATCCACTATATACAGTATATATCCCCCCTTATACACTCTACAACACCTATATCCACTATATACAGTATCTATCCCCCTTATACACTCTACAACACCTAGATCCACTATATACAGTATCTATCCCCCCTTATACACTCTACAACACCTAGATCCACTATATACAGTATCTATCCCCCCTTATACGCTCTACAACACCTAGATCCACTATATACAGTATATATCCCCCCTTATACGCTCTACAACACCTAGATCCACTATATACAGTATATAACCCCCCTTCTACGCTCTACAACACCTAGATCCACTATATACAGTATATATTCCCCCTTATACGCTCTACAACACCTAGATCCACTATATACAGTATATATCCCCCCTTATACACTCTACAACACCTAGATCCACTATATACAGTATATATCCCCCCTTATACACTACAACACCTAGATCCACTATATACAGTATCTATCCCCCCTTATACCCTCTACAACACCTAGATCCACTATATACAGTATATA
>NW_025533747.1:162500-167500 GCF_020615455.1 Coregonus clupeaformis | reverse complement strand
TTCTGTTGAATACCTTCTTTGGTTGGTGATATAAGTACCAAGTCATCAGCATATAGCAGGTATTTTACCTCTGTGTCAAATAATGTGAGTCCTGGGGCTGGAGAATGGTCTAACATGTCTGCTAATTCATTGATATAAATGTTGAAAAGATTTGGACTCAAACTGCAGCCTTGTCTCACACCTCGACGTTGTGAAAATAATTATGTTCTTTGGTTTTTGATTTTTATTGCACACTTGTTTTCTGTGTACATACATTTTATTAAGTCATACACCTTACCACCAAGCCCACTTTGGAGAATTTAGTAGAATAGCCCTTCATGCCAAATAGAATCAAATGCTTTTTTAAAGTCAATAAAGCAAGCAAAGATTTTGCCCTCTTTTTTTTTTGGTGGACGTGTTTATTAATTAGTGTGTGTAAGGTGTATATATGGTCAGTAGTGCGATGGTTAGGGAGAAAGCCAATTTGACATTTACTTATTACATTTTTCTCTTGAAGAAAGGTTTGAATTCTTGAATTCAAAATGCTACAGAAAACCTTTCCCAAGTTGCTGTTTACGCAAATTCCCCTGTAATTATTGGGGTCTGATTTATCTCCACTTTTGTGGGTAGGGGAGATGAGCCCCTGGTTCAAGACATCAGGGAAGCAGCCAGAATATAAAACTATGTTGAACAACTTAAGCACAGCATTTTCCAACTCAGGTGTGCTGTTTTTCAGCATTTCATTTCTGATGTTATGTAGACCACAAGCCTTATTTGATTTGATAGATTTTAGCTTTTCATTTAGTTCTTGTTGGGTTATTGGGTAATCTAATGGATTTTGGTTGTTTTTAATGACCGATTCAAGGATGTTCAATTTTTCTTGAATTTCTAATTGGTTCTGTTGTAAGTCTTTTTGTGGGATGTTTTTGTATAGATTATCAAAATAAGTTTTCCAAATTCCTTCATCTTTTATGGCTAATTCTTGTGGCTTTGTCATGCTTAAATTGTTCCACATGTCCCAGAACTGATTTTGGTCAATTGCACTTTCAATTTCATCAAGTGTCTTGTTGGTATAATTCAATTTCTTGCGTTTTAGTGTATGTTTATACTGTTTCAGAGTTTCAAAGAATTCAGCGTTGCTCTGGGTTGTTTTGCTGCTTATGTTTTTCATTTGACATTTGTCTTAGGTGTTTTCTAATTGTTTTACATTCGTTATCAAACCATTTTTCAGAAACATTCTGTTTTTTGTTTCTGATGTTGCATTTCTTCTCTCTCTCTCTCTCTCTCTCTCTCTCTCTCTCTCTCTCTCTCTCTCTCTCTCTCTCTCTCTCTCTCTCTCTCTCTCTCTCCCTCTCTCTCTCTCTCTCTCTCTCTATAGGTTTATACCTATAGCGTCCCATTAATAACAGATGGGGCAGATGTAGCAGCTTTCAATTGCATAGGTAGGCCTAGGACTACGACGTCTTTGAAAATGGAAGAAAACATTTATATGCAATTTGAACAAGCAATCAATGACCATGTAATTCACAGAAGCTGCTCCTTACCTGAGAATACCAGAGACGGTGTGTCAGCTAGGGACCTGCGGTTTGTAGACTACAAAAATGAGAAAGTATGCACAAATAACTTCTCCTGGCGTTGTGAGAACTAAAGATGAACAACTCCTTGGCAGAGAGGTTTTATATAATGAGTGAAAAGGAGACTTGGAATTTGGCAAGTGGGGTTTTAACTTGCAGGACTCGTTTTGTCAATGCATCAATCACGCCTGTCAAAAAAAGTTGATCCACCTACAAGACCCGCAAAACGGCTAACCAAAATCAAAAACTGACTCTTAGGCTACCTTAACCCTGACCTTAACTAAGCCCCCACCCAGTGTTACGATGTTTGTTCAAACCCAGCTGAAAAAAACAAATACAGTGTGAGGGATCAATCCTAAATCACATTGATTTTATAAAGCCCTTTTCGCATCAGCAGATGTCACAAAGTGCTATACAGAAACCCAGCCTAAAACCCCAAACAGCAAGCAATGCAGATGTAGAAGCACGGTGGCTAAGAAAAACTCCCTAGAAAGGCAGGAACCTAGGAAGAAACCTAGAGAGGAACCAGGCTCTGAGGGGTGGCCAGTCCTCTACTGGCTGTACTGGGTAGAGAGGAACCAGGCTCTGAGGGGTGGCCAGTCCTCTACTGGCTGTACTGGGTAGAGAGGAACCAGGCTCTGAGGGGTGGCCAGTCCTCTACTGGCTGTACTGGGTAGAGAGGAACCAGGCTCTGAGGGGTGACCGGTCCTCTACTGGCTGTACTGGGTAGAGAGGAACCAGGCTCTGAGGGGTGGCCAGTCCTCTAGTGGCTGTACTGGGTAGACCAGAGGAACCAGGCTCTGAGGGGTGACCAGTCCTCTTCTGGCTGTACTGGGTAGAGAGGAACCAGGCTCTGAGGGGTGGCCAGTCCTCTACTGGCTGTACTGGGTAGAGAGGAACCAGGCTCTGAGGGGTGGCCAGTCCTCTACTGGCTGTACTGGGTAGAGAGGAACCAGGCTCTGAGGGGTGGCCAGTCCTCTATTGGCTGTACTGGGTAGAGAGGAACCAGGCTCTGAGGGGTGACCAGTCCTCTTCTGGCTGTACTGGGTAGAGAGGAACCAGGCTCTGAGGGGTGGCCAGTCCTCTACTGGCTGTACTGGGTAGAGAGGAACCAGGCTCTGAGGGGTGGCCAGTCCTCTAGTGGCTGTACTGGGTAGACCAGAGGAACCAGGCTCTGAGGGGTGACCAGTCCTCTTCTGGCTGTACTGGGTAGAGAGGAACCAGGCTGTGAGGGGTGGCCAGTTCTCTTCTGGCTGTACTGGGTAGAGAGGAACCAGGCACTGAGGGGTGGCCAGTCCTCTACTGGCTGTACTGGGTAGAGAGGAACCAGGCTCTGAGGGGTGGCCAGTCCTCTACTGGCTGTACCAGATAGAGATTTAAGAGTAGGCTACATGTGGCCATTAAGGTCCAGTGAACAGGTCAGGGTTCAATAGCCACAGGTAGAACAGCAGGTAGAAACTGGATCAGCAGCATGATCAGGTGAGAGACGTGTGGTCGCCCCAGGAGGGGAGAACCAAACCAGTTGGACAGGTTGGGAGCATACCTAAGAACACACAGTACCGCAGATCAGACCGACTGAGCTTAGCTCCCTGGCTCTGCAACATAGATACTGGGGACTGAAACTGGGTTCAGGGCCCCTGTCTAAAGTTAGCCCCCGGACAGGACCAACCAGGCAGGATGTAACCCCACCCACTTTGCCAAAGCACAGCCCCCAACACCACCAGAGGGATATCAACAGACCACTAACTTACTACCCTGAGACAAGGCTGAGTACAGCCCACCAACCTACTACCCTGAGACAAGGCTGAGTACAGCCCACCAACCTACTACCCTGAGACAAGGCTGAGTACAGCCCACCAACCTACTACCCTGAGACAAGGCTGAGTACAGCCCACCAACCTACTACCCTGAGACAAGGCTGAGTACAGCCCACCAACCTACTACCCTGAGACAAGGCTGAGTACAGCCCACCAACCTACTACCCTGAGACAAGGCTGAGTACAGCCCACCAACCTACTACCCTGAGACAAGGCTGAGTACAGCCCACCAACCTACTACCCTGAGACAAGGCTGAGTACAGCCCACCAACCTACTACCCTGAGACAAGGCTGAGTACAGCCCACCGACCTACTACCCTGAGACAAGGCTGAGTACAGCCCACCAACCTACTACCCTGAGACAAGGCTGAGTACAGCCCACCGACCTACTACCCTGAGACAAGGCTGAGTACAGCCCACCAACCTACTACCCTGAGACAAGGCTGAGTACAGCCCACCAACCTACTACCCTGAGACAAGGCTGAGTACAGCCCACGGAGATCTGACAGTGTAGGGGGGATTAAAAACAGAAAGGTTGTGTGTGTGCTTGCACCCGTGCCTGTCTGACCGGTGTGCACCCCTCTTTCCACGGTTATGGTTAGGGCTGGTGACCGTATTATCGCCACACTAGCGGTGATGAGTCATGACCACCGTCACGTTCCATATCAGGGTCATCTCCTCTTATCCACTGTGGAAATGCATTGGTAGAACCCAACTACCTAACTACCGTCTGGTCCTAATGGCCTGGTCCTTGGTAGAACCCAACTACCTAACTACCGTCTGGTCCTAATGGCCTGGTCCTTGGTAGAACCCAACTCACTAACTACCGTCTGGTCCTAATGGCCTGGTCCTTGGTAGAACCCAACTCACTAACTACCGTCTGGTCCTAATGGCCTGGTCCTTGGTAGAACCCAACTCACTAACTACCGTCTGGTCCTAATGGCCTGGTCCTTGGTAGAACCCAACTCCCTAACTACCGTCTGGTCCTAATGGCCTGGTCCTTGGTAGAACCCAACTCCCTAACTACCGTCTGGTCCTAATGGCCTGGTCCTTGGTAGAACCCAACTCACTAACTACCGTCTGGTCCTAATGGCCTGGTCCAATGGTGCTATCCAATTCTTGACACCAATGTAGTGAATTACAGGGGTTCCCTGACTGGGACTCAAACCCTAGTGCCTGTGACTGTCATTCGAAAACCATTATAGCAAAAGGCTAAAATCTCCTGGTGAGGTCGCTAGGTGTTATTCTGAGGTTATTTAGTTTAAAAAAATTACGCTCACAATGCTGTCAATTACAATGATGATAATCCCACTGAATATGATGAAAAAATAATTGTTTTTAAAACATCAACATAGAACTCTAGTCTCTAGTCCTAATTTATAATGAATCCAAAATATAAACAGCAACATGCAACAATTTCAAAGATTTTACTGAGTTACAGTTCATATAAGGAAATCAGTCAATTGAAATAAATTCATTAGGACCTAATCTATGGATTTCACATGACTGGGCAGGGGCAGAGCCATGGGTGGGCCTGGGAGGGCATAGGCCCACCCACTGAGGAGCCAGACCCAGCCAATCAGAATGAGTTTTCCCCACAAAAGGGCTATATTACAGACAGAAATAGTAC
>NW_025533747.1:127500-155000 GCF_020615455.1 Coregonus clupeaformis | reverse complement strand
GCATGTGCTGACCAACTGGCAAGTGTCTTCACCGACATTTTCAACATGTCCCTGACTGAGTCTGTAATACCAATATGTTTCAAGCAGACCACCATAGTCCCCGTGCCCAAGGACACTAAGATAACCTGCCTAAATGACTACCGACCCGTAGCACTGACGTCTGTAGCCATGAAGTGCTTTGAAAGGCTGGTCATGGGTCACATCAACACCATTATCCCAGAAACCCTAGACCCACTCCAATTTGCATACCGCCCCAACAGATCCACAGATGATGCAATCTCTATTGCACTCCACACTGCCCTTTCCCACCTGGACAAGAGGAACACCTACGTGAGAATGCTATTCATTGACTACAGCTCAGCGTTCAACACCATAGTGCCCTCAAAGCTCATCACTAAGCTAAGGATCATGGGACTAAACACCTCCCTCTGCAACTGGATCCTGGACTTCCTGACGGGCCGCCCCCAGGTGGTAAGGGTAGGTAACAACACATCTGCCACGCTGATCCTCAACACGGGGGCCCCTTAGGGGTGCGTGCTCAGTCCCCTCCTGTACTCCCTGTTCACCCATGACTGCATGGCCAGGCACGACTCCAACACCATCATTAAGTTTGCCGACGACACAACAGTGGTAGGCCTGATCACCAACAACGATGAGACAGCCTATAGGGAGGAGGTCAGAGACCTGGCCATGTGGTGCCAGGATAACAACCTCTCCCTCAACGTGACCAAGACAAAGGAGATGATTGTGGACTACAGGAAAGAAAAGAGGACTGAGCACGCCCCCATTCTCATCGACGGGCTGTAGTGGAACAGGTTGAGAGCTTCAAATTCCTTGGTGTCCACATCACCAACAAACTATCATGGTCCAAACACACCAAGACAGTCGTGAAGAGGGCATGACAAAGCCTATTTCCCCTCAGGAGACTGAAAAGATTTGGCATGGATCCTCAAAATGTTCTACACCTACACCATCGAGAGCATCCTGACTGGTTGCATCACCGCCTGGTATGGCAACTGCTCGGCCTCCGACCGCAAGGCACTACAGAGGGTAGTGCGTACGGCCCAGTACATCACTGGGGCCAAGCTTCCTGCCATCCAGGACCTCTATACCAGCGGTGTCAGAGGAAGGCCCTCAAAATTGTCAAAGACTCCATCCACCCTAGTCATAGACTGTTCTCTCTGCTACCGCACGGCAAGCGCTAGCGGAGCACCATGGCTAGGTCCAAAAGGCTTCTCAACAGCTTCTACCCCCAAGCCATAAGACTCCTGAACAGCTAATCATGGCTACCCGGACTATTTGCACTGCCCCCCCACCCCCACCCCATATTTTTATGCTGCTGCTACTTTGTTAATTATTTATGCATAGTCACTTTAACTCTACCCACATGTACATATTACCTCAACTACCTCAATTAGCCGGTGCCCCTGCACATTGACTCTGCACCGGTACCCCCCTGTATATAGCCTCCCTACTGTTATTTTATTTTATTTCTGCTCTTTTTTTCTCAACACTTTTTTGTTGTTGTTTTATTTTACTTTTTTATAAAAAAATAAATGCATTGTTGGTTAAGGGCTGTAAGTAAGCATTTCACGGTAATGTCTACACCTGTTGTATTTGGCGCATGTGGCAAATAAAATGTGATTTGATTTGATTTGACAATGAGCACTTGTTGTCTCTCAAATATATTGTTACAGTTGTTGGTTAGCTAGCTAGTGAATTTTAGCCATATTAGCATAGACGTGATATCAGTCAAAACACCTCAAAACAAGACATGGTATCAAGAACAAGATAAAACTAGTTGAAACGAGCCACCTATGATTCCCTACATGGCAGCTTCTTGTCATTGTTGCTAGTCATCTGGCCATCCAGAATCACAACAACATACTGACTTCTGCCCCATTGAAGCGTGCGCATCGTTTTCGTGACGTTGTCAGCTAATCCATCTATTTTGTTGTTATCCGTTCTTCCCTCTAACACTTCTTGTAGTATGTTTACCTGCTTCGATCCCTGTGGTTAACTTATTTGCATTTATTATGGATCTCCATTAGGTTCCTTATAAAATTTTAAAAACATAACAATACATTCATAACAGATTTCACAACACACTAAGTGTGTGCCCTCAGGCCCCTACTTACAACACAAAATCCATGTGTACATGTGTGTATAGTGCGTATGTTATCATGTGTGTGTTGTACCAACAACAATGAGACAGCCAACAGGGAGGAGATGAGGGCTCTCGGAGTGTGGTGTTAGGAAAATAACCTCTCACTGAACGTAAAAAACAAACAAGGAAATTATCGTGGACTTCAGGAAACAGCAGAGGGAGTAGCCCCCTATCCACATTGACGGGACAGCAGTGGAGAAGGTGGCAAGTTTTAAGTTCCTCTGCGTACATATCACTGACAAACTAAAATGGTCCACCCACACAGACAGTGTCGTGAAGAAGGCGCAACAGCATCTCTTCAACCGCAGGAGGCTGAATACATGTGGTCTGTCACCTAAAACCATCAAAAACGTTTACAGATGCACAATTGAGAGCATCCTGTCGGGCTGTATCACCGCCTGGTACGGCAACTGCATCGCCCACAACCGCGGGGCTCTTCAGAGGGTGGTGCGGTCTGCCAAACGCATTACCGGGGGCAAACTACCTGCCCTCCAGGACACCTACAGCACCCGATGTCACAGGAAGGCCAAAAAGATCATCAAGGACAACTACCACCCGAGCCACTGCCTGTTCACCCCGCTATCATCCAGAAGGCGAAGTCAGTACAGGTGCATCAAAGCTGGGACCGAGACTGAAAAACAGCTTCTATCTCAAGGCCATCAGACTGTTAAACAGCCATCACTAGCACAGAGAGGATACTGCCTACATACAGACTTGAAAATCACTGGCCACTTTAATAAATGGAACACTAGTCACTTTAATAATGCCACTTTAATTATGTTTACATATTTTGCATTACCCATCTCATATGTATATACTGTATTCTTTACTATCTTAATAATGTTTACATATTTGCATTACGCATCTCATATGTATATACTGTATTCTATACTATCTATTGCATCTTAGCCTATGCCACTCTGATAATGACATTGCTCATCCATATATTTATATATTCTTATTCCATTCCTTTACTTAGATTTGTGTGTATTAGGTTTTTGTTGTGGAACTGTTAGATATTACTTGCTAGATATTGCTGCACTGTCAGAACTAGAAACACAAGCATGTTGCTACACTAACAACTGCTAACCATGTGTATGTGACCAATACATTTGATGTGTCTGTGCCTATGTTTGTGTTGCTTCACAGTCCCTGCTGTTCCATAAGGTGTATTTTTATCTGTTTTTTAAAATCTGATTCTACTGCTTGCATCAGTTACCTGATGGGGAATAGAGTTCCATGTAGTCATGGCTCTATGTAGTACTGTGCGCCTCCCATAGTATTTTCTGGACTTGGGGACTGTGAAGAGACCTCTGGTGGCATGTCTTGTGGGGTATGCATGGGTGTCTGTAGCTCAGTTGGTAGAGCATGGCGCTTGCAACGCCAGGGTTGTGAGTTCGTTTCCCACGGGGGGCCAGTATGAAAATGTATGCACTCACTAACAGTAAGTCGCTCTGGATAAGAGCGTCTGCTAAATGACTAAAATGTGTCTGAGCTGTGTGCTAGTTGTTTAAACAGACAGCTCTGTGCTTTTAACATGTCTCACAAATACAAGTAGTGATGAAGTCAATCTCTCCTCCACTTTGAGCCAGGAGAAATTGATATGCATATTATTCATGTTTGCTCTCTGTGTACATCCAAGCGCCAGCCGTGCTGCCCTGTTCTGAGCCAATTGCAATTTTCCCTCTTTGTGGCACCTGACCACACGACTGAACAGTAGTCCAGGTGCGACAAAACTAGAGCCTGTAGGACCTGCCTTGTTGATAGTGCTGTTAAGAAGGTAGAGCAGCGCTTTATTATGGACAGACTTGGTCAATCAGGAAGTCACGTTGCGTTTTCATATATTATTTTTTAGGTAGCTACATCATGATTTAAAGATGCACTATGCAGAAATCGCTCTGCCATTTCCTGGTTGCTAAAATTCGAATAGTTCCCCTCATTTCAGTTTATGTGACAAAACAAGCAAGTGTAGTTTAGAGAATCAGTGTACCATCTAAACCGCTGTGAAACATATTTTCCATAAGCAAACATATTGTATTTTCAGCTGTTTTAAAGCTGGTGTACAAAACCGAAAGTAAAATACGCAAAAACGAAACATATTTTACCATTGACAATGGCTGCAAATCAACTGCAATCATTTCTGTAATCAGCACTGTGATTTTCTCACTCTGTCCCTTATCACACCGATGCCAGCAATGGGTGCACCTGTACTGCCAATGTAGCTCAATTCCACCTTGCAAAGTTTACATTTCATCACCTTCTCATTTAACTTCTCAAAGTAGCCTATTGTCATACAGAAATTCGCTGCTGTCGCTTCCCTTTCTCACTCTGCCATTTTCCCAACTGTTAACGATGATGACGTGCGGAGCACTTTATATCCGTGGCAAATAATTTCAAAGATGCAGATCTCTTACTTAACAGCATTGTTGCATTAGGTATTTGTTTAATTAAACCTTTTCCATTTAGGATGATGATCGGGGCCTGTTAGTGGTAGTTTTTTGATAACTGCATTGTAATTTAAATTTTGTAAAATACATTTAAAAACGTTTTTCTGTTAGAGATTTTTTTCAATGTTTAAATGTTCACACCCCTAATTCACACCCCTGAGTCAATACATGTTAGAATCACCTCTGGCAGCGATTACAGCTGTGAGTATTTCTGGGGAAGTCTCTAAGAGCTTTGCACACCTGGATTGTACAATATTTGCATTATTCTTAAAAAAATTATTCAAGCTCCATCAAGTTGGTTGTTGATCATCGCTAATCATAGAATGACATAGAATCCCTATTTATTCAATAGGATCTCTCTGGGCCTAGTTGTAAAGATTTGTTATTTAACTTTTAAAATGTATTACCTTTTTATTGTGGCATCAACACAACCAGTCATGATGTTATCATCAGATTGTCAATCACTTCAAAGGACTCCTTTACTAGGCTACCCGTGCATGTTCATCCACTCACAACATACAGTATTTCCAGCCTCCAAACAGTGGTGAATGGAAAGAGACATCTGTTACACAAAACACCAAAACGTGTAATGATTAGGCCACTGTTGTACCCGCGTGTCTCTGTGTTGGCAAACAGTCAGTGTTTTCGTCTAACCACATCACATTTTGGAGAGTAGGTACCACCCGTTTTCAAGTCCATTCGCTCACTTTTCATGCCTCTGACATGCGGTAATGATAAAAAGTGGTGTAATAGCCTACAGATTTCTTGACATTTAGTTTTAATTATTGTGATAGGCTCATGTTTTACCGGTACGGCATACCCCCACTATTTATTTTGCGGGACACTGTACTGAACCGTAGGAGCTTACTTCCACCCCTGGCTGTAACACAACAGAATGTAGAAAAGTAAATGGGGTGTGAATACTTTCTGAAGGCACTGTACCTCAGCGTATAATTACAACTCATCACATGCAAAATAATTAGGTGGTCAGTTTGATAAAAAACCATTGGATACAAAGTGACTGGGGCTAGTCGCAAATGTATCTATCTGTTGTTTTGTTTGGGTTGAGCATTTTATGATTGAACATTTAGTAGAAATTGCATGATTAGAAAGCTACATTATTTTCTATAGCGCAGTCTGCTGGTCATGGATGCAGTGACAATAGTTTTGTGGGGAAGTTATTTTGGCCTCCCAAGTTTAGGCTATTTCTCATTTTTACATTTTTGTTATTTAGCATACGCTCTTATCCAGAGCGACACCTAGTGGTCATACTATTGATGTATTTTTGTATTTATTGAATTCTAATCTTTCTCATGACGTTTACAGCTGTCCAATTGAGATGCAAATGATGAGTGCCGTATTACATGTATTCTTACCAAAAAAAACTACTTCCATGCATAAATGACTGTTGTATAAAACTATTTATAGACGTATGTTTTTATGTAGAGATAAGCATTGGTGGTTCAGTGGTAGAATTCTCGCCTGCCACGCGGGAGGCCCGGGTTCGATTCCCGGCCAATGCATGATTTCTTTTTGTTCCTGTACCCAAGAAGGCAAAGGTTACTTACCTAAATGACTATCGCCCTGTAGCACTCATCTCTGTCATGAAGTGCTTTGAGAGACGAGTCAAGGATCATATCACCTCTACCTTGCCTGTCACCCTAGACCCACTTCAATTTGCTTACCGTCCCAATAGATCCACAGACGATGCAATCGCCATCACACTGCACTATCCCATCTGGACATTTTAGTCATTTAGCAGACGCTCTTATCCAGAGCGATTTACAGTTGAGCGAGTGCATACATTTTTAATATCGGTACATTGAGACGCCCATGTAGATATCTCTAGCTTATTAAACAGACCGATTTCTATGGAGATGTCTTTATGCTAATTAGACTTCCACGGTTGCCGCGGAAACGGATTCAATGACAGTACAATATTAGTACCATTTTAAATAACTGACGACAGACTTTTCTCCTAAAAGTCCACTGAGTGGCGCAGACACCATTCAAATTGCGTGCAGACTCGTTACAATTTCAGCTTTAAAGCACAAAGTCAATTTGTCCGTCTGTGACCAAGAGAAAATGCTTGTTTCAATTCTATGAAATTACTTAGTATTTTTTTAAATGTTGAAAGCTCTAAATCCAGCTGAGAATATCACAGCGAGATGAAACCACAACTTTTGGACTCGCTATACCCCTGAAACTCAACTCTGAACCTCAAAGCCAGTTCCACTGGTTTTTTTGTTGTCATTGTTCCCCTTTAATCAGGTACTGATTTAGACCAGGGACACCAGGTGTGTGCAATTCATTATCAGGTAGAACAGAAAACCAGCAGGCTCCGGACCTGGTAGAGTAAAGCCAATTAATGCTTGATCCGAAATGTGGTCCGGAGGGTGTGACGCAATCGCGGAGCCTCTGGAGGCTTGCGGAGTCCAAATCGAGCTCCATATTGCATCGCTGTGTGCCTCCCAAATCTTATAACAATGTGGAGGGCTCCTTATAGCTCTGTAAAGCTCCGCATTGACATGATTGGTTGACAAGAGGAATACCTGTGTAAGAATGCCGTTCATTGTCTATAGCTCAGCATTCAACACCATAGTACCCTCCAAGCTCATCATCAAGCTCGAAGACCCTGGGTCTGAACCCCGCCCTGTGCAACTGGGTCCTGGACTTCCTGACGGGCCGCCCCCCAGGTGGTGAAGGTAGGAAACATCTTCACTTGCATGCAAGCGTTACACGGGCTTGCTCCTACCCATCTCTCCGCTTCGGTCCTGCCGTACATACCTACACGTACGCTACAGGTCACAAGACGCAGGCCTCCTTATTGGCCCTAGAGTTTCTAAGCAAACAGCTGGAGGCAGGGCTTTCTCCTATAGAGCGCCATTTTTAATGGAATGGTCTGCCTATCCATGTGAGAGACGCAGACTCGGTCTCACCCTTTCTGTATGGGCTGCATCTCAATCAAGCGCATCCGCCTTTGAACGTTCTAGATGGTGGGGACTGGTCTGAAAGTAACCCGGTACCCCCCCCCCCCAAAAAAAGGGGTTAAATGTGTAATTAAAAAAATAATATCCAGAGCCTTCTTATTTCTTCTAGATATTGGGCAGACAATCTTATTACCCCCCCCCAAAAAAATACAGAATGCCATTTGTGTTATTCAACGTGTTTCTATGGGCTATAGAAGTAAAGGCCAAATTAAATTAGTTTCAAATAATTTTATCGATTTTTTTTTAATTAGTTGATACCAGCTTGGTTATTAAAACTACATGAACCATCCCATAAGAACCACAGAGACAGGATGTGGGTGTCATTGAAAAAGGGGAGGGATTTTTATTGGTCAATAGTGAGTTCCAGAGATGTAGATGATCTGCCTCAGTTATTCGTCCGTCTGTTCCACCACAGTGGTCTTCTCACTGACGTAGATCCCATCCAGGAACTTCCTGATGTCCTTCTTCTTGACCGTGGTGGCTTGTTGGATCAGAGCGGCTGGAAGAGAGGGATGGAGGGAGAGAGAGAACAAGAGGAAAGCGAGAGAGAGAGAGAACAAGAGGAGAGAGAGAGAACAAGAGGAGAGAGAGAGAACAAGAGGAGAGAGAGAGAACAAGAGGAGAGAGAGAGAACAAGAGGAGCGAGAGAGAGAGAACAAGAGGAGCGAGAGAGAGAGAACAAGAGGAGCGAGAGAGAGAGAGAACAAGAGGAGCGAGAGAGAGAGAGAGAACAAGAGGAGCGAGAGAGAGAGATAACAAGAGGAGCGAGAGAGAGAGAACAAGAGGAGCGAGAGAGAGAACAAGAGGAGCGAGAGAGAGAACAAGAGGAGCGAGAGAGAACAAGAGGAGAGAGAGAGAACAACTGTTAGACGAGTAAAAGGATGCACGGGTCATTTAGGGGTAGTTTAGTTCAAACTAAAGGGCTCTAATATGTACCTCAAAGTGCACCATAACGTAGGTTACAGGGTTATCATTTCTCTAACGTCGGTTAAAGCTTTGCATGCATTCCGTGTTATAAAGATTCTAGCATAAAAAATAAAATAAAAGGTTTTAAAAGTGCAACATTAAAACATGCATTGATTGACATGGGGGGGGGTTTACATCAAGATGCTAAACATGACCTTGCTGTTAATGGTTCCCTATTAGCTAACAGGGAGATGCCACCCTACTCCCTATACTAAACATGACCTGGCTGTTAATGGTTCTCTATTAGCTAACAGGGAGATGCCACCCTACTCCCTATACTAAACATGACCTGGCTGTTAATGGTTCCCTATTAGCTAACAGGGAGATGCCACCCTACTCCCTATACTAAACATGACCTGGCTGTTAATGGTTCCCTATTAGCTAACAGGGAGATGCCACCCCTACTCCCTATACTAAACATGACCTGGCTGTTAATGGTTCCCTATTAGCTAACAGGGAGATGCCACCCTACTCCCTATACTAAACATGACCTGGCTGTTAATGGTTCCCTATTAGCTAACAGGGAGATGCCACCCTACTCCCTATACTAAACATGACCTTGCTGTTAATGGTTCCCTATTAGCTAACAGGAGATGCCACCCTACTCCCTATACTAAACATGACCTGGCTGTTAATGGTTCCCTATTAGCTAACAGGGAGATGCCACCCTACTCCCTATACTAAACATGACCTGGCTGTTAATGGTTCTCTATTAGCTAACAGGGAGATGCCACCCTACTCCCTATACTAAACATGACCTGGCTGTTAATGGTTCTCTATTAGCTAACAGGGAGATGCCACCCTACTCCCTATACTAAACATGACCTGGCTGTTAATGGTTCCCTATTAGCTAACAGGGAGATGCCCCCCTACTCCCTATACTAAACATGACCTGGCTGTTAATGGTTCCCTATTAGCTAACAGGGAGATGCCACCCTACTCCCTATACTAAACATGACCTGGCTGTTAATGGTTCTCTATTAGCTAACAGGGAGATGCCCCCCTACTCCCTATACTAAACATGACCTGGCTGTTAATGGTTCCCTATTAGCTAACAGGGAGATGCCACCCTACTCCCTATACTAAACATGACCTGGCTGTTAATGGTTCTCTATTAGCTAACAGGAGATGCCACCCTACTCCCTATACTAAACACGACCTGGCTGTTAATGGTTCTCTATTAGCTAACAGGGAGATGCCACCCTACTCCCTATACTAAACATGACCTGGCTGTTAATGGTTCCCTATTAGCTAACAGGGAGATGCCCCCCTACTCCCTATACTAAACATGACCTGGCTGTTAATGGTTCTCTATTAGCTAACAGGGAGATGCCACCCTACTCCCTATACTAAACATGACCTGGCTGTTAATGGTTCCCTATTAGCTAACAGGGAGATGCCCCCTACTCCCTATACTAAACATGACCTGGCTGTTAATGGTTCTCTATTAGCTAACAGGGAGATGCCACCCTACTCCCTATACTAAACATGACCTGGCTGTTAATGGTTCCCTATTAGCTAACAGGGAGATGCCACCCTACTCCCTATACTAAACATGACCTGGCTGTTAATGGTTCTCTATTAGCTAACAGGGAGATGCCACCCTACTCCCTATACTAAACATGACCTGGCTGTTAATGGTTCCCTATTAGCTAACAGGGAGATGCCACCCTACTCCCTATACTAAACATGACCTGGCTGTTAATGGTTCTCTATTAGCTAACAGGGAGATGCCACCCTACTCCCTATACTAAACATGACCTGGCTGTTAATGGTTCTCTATTAGCTAACAGGAGATGCCACCCTACTCCCTATACTAAACATGACCTGGCTGTTAATGGTTCCCTATTAGCTAACAGGGAGATGCCACCCTACTCCCTATACTAAACATGACCTGGCTGTTAATGGTTCCCTATTAGCTAACAGGGAGATGCCACCCCTACTCCCTATACTAAACATGACCTGGCTGTTAATGGTTCCCTATTAGCTAACAGGGAGATGCCACCCTACTCCCTATACTAAACATGACCTGGCTGTTAATGGTTCCCTATTAGCTAACAGGGAGATGCCACCCTACTCCCTATACTAAACATGACCTTGCTGTTAATGGTTCCCTATTAGCTAACAGGGAGATGCCACCCTACTCCCTATACTAAACATGACCTGGCTGTTAATGGTTCCCTATTAGCTAACAGGGAGATGCCACCCTACTCCCTATACTAAACATGACCTGGCTGTTAATGGTTCTCTATTAGCTAACAGGGAGATGCCACCCTACTCCCTATACTAAACATGACCTGGCTGTTAATGGTTCTCTATTAGCTAACAGGGAGATGCCACCCTACTCCCTATACTAAACATGACCTGGCTGTTAATGGTTCCCTATTAGCTAACAGGGAGATGCCCCCCTACTCCCTATACTAAACATGACCTGGCTGTTAATGGTTCCCTATTAGCTAACAGGGAGATGCCACCCTACTCCCTATACTAAACATGACCTGGCTGTTAATGGTTCTCTATTAGCTAACAGGGAGATGCCCCCCTACTCCCTATACTAAACATGACCTGGCTGTTAATGGTTCCCTATTAGCTAACAGGGAGATGCCACCCTACTCCCTATACTAAACATGACCTGGCTGTTAATGGTTCTCTATTAGCTAACAGGGAGATGCCACCCTACTCCCTATACTAAACATGACCTGGCTGTTAATGGTTCTCTATTAGCTAACAGGGAGATGCCACCCTACTCCCTATACTAAACATGACCTGGCTGTTAATGGTTCCCTATTAGCTAACAGGGAGATGCCCCCTACTCCCTATACTAAACATGACCTGGCTGTTAATGGTTCTCTATTAGCTAACAGGGAGATGCCACCCTACTCCCTATACTAAACATGACCTGGCTGTTAATGGTTCCCTATTAGCTAACAGGGAGATGCCCCCTACTCCCTATACTAAACATGACCTGGCTGTTAATGGTTCTCTATTAGCTAACAGGGAGATGCCACCCTACTCCCTATACTAAACATGACCTGGCTGTTAATGGTTCCCTATTAGCTAACAGGGAGATGCCACCCTACTCCCTATACTAAACATGACCTGGCTGTTAATGGTTCTCTATTAGCTAACAGGGAGATGCCACCCTACTCCCTATACTAAACATGACCTGGCTGTTAATGGTTCCCTATTAGCTAACAGGGAGATGCCACCCTACTCCCTATACTAAACATGACCTGGCTGTTAATGGTTCCCTATTAGCTAACAGGGAGATGCCACCCTACTCCCTATACTAAACATGACCTGGCTGTTAATGGTTCTCTATTAGCTAACAGGGGAGATGCCACCCTACTCCCTATACTAAACATGACCTGGCTGTTAATGGTTCTCTATTAGCTAACAGGGAGATGCCACCCTACTCCCTATACTAAACATGACCTGGCTGTTAATGGTTCTCTATTAGCTAACAGGGAGATGCCACCCTACTCCCTATACTAAACATGACCTGGCTGTTAATGGTTCCCTATTAGCTAACAGGGAGATGCCACCCTACTCCCTATACTAAACATGACCTGGCTGTTAATGGTTCTCTATTAGCTAACAGGGAGATGCCACCCTACTCCCTATACTAAACATGACCTGGCTGTTAATGGTTCCCTATTAGCTAACAGGGAGATGCCACCCTACTCCCTATACTAAACATGACCTGGCTGTTAATGGTTCCCTATTAGCTAACAGGGAGATGCCACCCTACTCCCTATACTAAACATGACCTGGCTGTTAATGGTTCCCTATTAGCTAACAGGGAGATGCCACCCTACTCCCTATACTAAACATGACCTGGCTGTTAATGGTTCCCTATTAGCTAACAGGGAGATGCCACCCTACTCCCTATCTAGTGCTCTGGTATTGACCAATGGGGCTGTGGGAGTGCACCACATAGGGAACAGGGTGGCCATGTGGGATGCATGCTGTGACTAAAACCAGCCTGCTTTGCACAATTGGAATCAGGGACGGAGACAGACAACCCTTTGAGATGAGAAATTATGAAAGAGAATGAAAGAGAAAAAAACATGGACTTTCCCCCCCCCCCACCACCCACGGTGAACGACAGAGCGCGAACGACCCTCATGGCACCCTCACCCTACATAGTACACTACCAACCCCATAGGGTTCTGGTCTAAAGTAGTGCACTATACAGGGGATTAGGGTGCTATTGGGCCACAGTCAGAGTTTAGCAACAAAAAACACAAAGCGGACGTAAGGTGGACAGAGACGAGGGGCTCCCCCTGGTGGCGTGGGGGAGTCATAGCACTGTGCTGAGCGACAGACTGACAGAGAGACTCGGTGGTAGTTAGTTCAAACCTCTAATCCTCCTTCTGGACGACCGTGCCCTTCTCAGACACATAGATACCGTCCAAGAACTTTCTGATATCCTTGTTTTTGACTGTGGTGGCTTGCTGGATGAGAGCGGCTGGAAGAGAGGAGAGAGAGAGAGAGGCTGGGGTGGTGAGCAGCATGACACAGCTTGGGAGGGTCACACAGGGGTCAAGGGGCACAGGTCAATATATAGGCAAGCAGTTAGGAGAGGGAGAGGAGGACAAGGAGAAGGGGAGAAAGAGAGGAGAGGGAGAGAGGGGAGGAGAAAGAGATAGGAGAGCTGAAAAAGGAGGTTGAGGAAGGGAGCAGAATATAAAGGAGGGGGCAGGAAGAAAGGAGTTGAGGAAGAGAGAAGGGAGGTTAGGGGACAGACAGCATCACTACCACTCTGGATTGACAGTCTGGTTATAGTATGAGGAGAGACCATACAGTTTAGAATCACAACATTCTAGAATCACAGTCGGAACATTCTAGAACCACAGTCGGAACATTCTAGAACCACAGTCGGAACATTCTAGAATCACAGTCGGAACATTCTAGAACCACAGTCGGAACATTCTTGAACCACAGTCGGAACATTCTAGAACCACAGTCGGAACATTCTAGAATCACACGGTGATGTTGTAAGACGTAAAGTAGAGGGAGAAGCAAAGGGAAGAGAGGCATAACAGATCTATTCTAGAACACACACACTAGGTCCTCAGACTGGAGAGGACAGAGGGTACATTCTAGGTGGAATACACAGGGACAGGTCTAGGGGTGGATAGTGTCTGGGGTGTGTGATGGGATTAAGAGACTGACGCATGTTTGGAAACCAACTGCTATGGACCGGAGCACTAAACGTAGTGGGCAAATGGCTGACAGCAGGGAGGGGCGAATGGCTTCATCCACAGGGAGGGGCGCTGTACATAACCGGGTTCATCCCACAGGGAGGGGCGCTGAACATAACCGGGTTCATCCCACAGGGAGGGGCGCTGAACATAACCGGGTTCATCCCACAGGGAGGGGCGCTGAACATAACCGTGTTCATCCACAGGGAGGGGCGCTGAACATAACCGTGTTCATCCCACAGGGAGGGGCGCTGAACATAACCGGGTTCATCCACAGGGAGGGGCGCTGAACATAACCGTGTTCATCCACAGGGAGGGGCGCTGAACATAACCGGGTTCATCCCACAGGGAGGGGCGCTGAACATAACCGGGTTCATCCCACAGGGAGGGGCGCTGAACATAACCGTGTTCCTCCACAGGGAGGGGCGCTGAACATAACCGTGTTCCTCCACAGGGAGGGAGGGGCGCTGAACATAACCGTGTTCCTCCACAGGGAGGGAGGGGCGCTGAACATAACCGTGTTCCTCCACAGGGAGGGGCGCTGAACATAACCGTGTTCCTCCACAGGGAGGGGCGCTGAACATAACCGTGTTCCTCCACAGGGAGGGGCGCTGAACATAACCGTGTTCATCCACAGGGAGGGGCGCTGAACATAACCGTGCGCAGCCCCGAAATGGGAACTCAACTACGCAGGATACCCATATCGCGTAACTAATTGTGTTCCTGCGATGCACACTTGGGCAAGGAGAGGAATCAGTTGACATGGGGGATTGGAGTTACAACCTTGAGGTTGTGCCTAGATCCTGGAGTGAAAGAGAGCAGTGCAGTGTCATGATGGAGAGATCAGAGAGAAATAATGAAAAGAGAGGAGCGATGTATGGACCCAGAGGAGTGGTGTAGTGATGTATGGACCCGAGGAGTGGTGTAGTGATGTATGGACCCTGAGGAGCGGTGTAGCGATGTATGGACCCTGAGGAGTGGTGTAGTGATGTATGGACCCTGAGGAGTGGTGTAGCGATGTATGGACCCTGAGGAGCGGTGTAGCGATGTATGGACCCTGAGGAGTGGTGTAGCGATGTATGGACCCTGAGGAGTGGTGTAGCGATGTATGGACCCTGAGGAGTGGTGGAGCGATGTATGGACCCAGAGGAGTGGTGGAGCGATGTATGGACCCAGAGGAGCGGTGTAGCGATGTATGGACCCTGAGGAGTGGTGTAGCGATGTATGGACCCTGAGGAGTGGTGTAGCGATGTATGGACCCTGAGGAGTGGTGTAGCGATGTATGGACCTTGAGGAGTGGTGTAGCGATGTATGGACCCTGAGGAGTGGTGTAGCGATGTATGGACCCTGAGGAGTGGTGTAGCGATGTATGGACCCTGAGGAGTGGTGTAGCGATGTATGGACCCTGAGGAGTGGTGTAGCGATGTATGGACCCTGAGGAGTGGTGTAGCGATGTATGGACCCTGAGGAGTGGTGTAGCGATGTATGGACCCTGAGGAGTGGTGTAGCGATGTATGGACCCTGAGGAGTGGTGTAGCGATGTATGGACCTTGAGGAGTGGTGTAGCGATGTATGGACCCTGAGGAGTGGTGTAGCGATGTATGGACCCTGAGGAGCGGTGTAGCGATGTATGGACCCTGAGGAGCGGTGTAGAGATGTATGGACCCTGAGGAGCGGTGTAGCGATGTATGGACCCAGAGGAGCGGTGTAGCGATGTATGGACCCTGAGGAGCGGTGTAGCGATGTATGGACCCTGAGGAGTGGTGTAGCGATGTATGGACCCTGAGGAGTGGTGTAGCGATGTATGGACCCTGAGGAGTGGTGTAGCGATGTATGGACCCTGAGGAGTGGTGTAGCGATGTATGGACCCTGAGGAGTGGTGTAGCGATGTATGGACCCAGAGGAGCGGTGTAGCGATGTATGGACCCTGAGGAGTGGTGTAGCGATGTATGGACCCTGAGGAGTGGTGTAGCGATGTATGGACCCCTGCAGTGCGTGTAGCCTCACCAGAGTTAGACACCAGCTCAATATCGTTCCCCTCCAGAATCAACTCGTCCTTCTGGGCTGCAGACACGGCGCAGGACACACCTGAGGGAGGGAGGAGACAAGAGGGATGGTAAGGAGGAGGAGACCGTCAGCCGGGCATCTCTGCATTGGAATCACCCTGAAGTCAGAGCATTGCCAAGCTCTGGGGCTCTACAGACGATTCCTTTACTGAACCAACAGAACCAGGAGAGAACTACGTCTTTACAGATCCACATCAGTAGAGATACAGAACCAGGAGAGCTCCATCTTAACAATAACAACATGAAGTAAAACTTGTGTTTCAAACAATTGAGTAGCCCGTTCTCAAAATGCATACTGCCGCCAGCTCGTTGCAAAGTGGCGTGACGCGCTGAAGCCTGCCTACCGGTCGTCTATATGAACACTTGACCGGCCAATGGGAAGTGAGCGTTAAATACTGGTAGTATATGCTTGACTGGCCAATGGGAAGTGAGCGTTAAATACTGGTAGTATATGCTTGACTGGCCAATGGGAAGTGAGCGTTAATTACTGGTAGTATATGCTTGACTGGCCAATGGGAAGTGAGCGTTAAATACTGGTAGTATATGCTTGACTGGCCAATGGGAAGTGAGCGTTAAATACTGGTAGTATATGCTTGACTGGCCAATGGGAAGTGAGCGTTAAATACTGGTAGTATATGCTTGACCGGCCAATGGGAAGTGAGCGTTAAATACTGGTAGTATATGCTTGACTGGCCAATGGGAAGTGTGCGTTAATTACTGGCAGTATATGCTTGACTGGCCAATGGGAAGTGAGCGTTAATTACTGGTAGTATATGCTTGACTGGCCAATGGGAAGTGAGCGTTAATTACTGGTAGTATATGCTTGACTGGCCAATGGGAAGTGAGCGTTAATTACTGGCTGAACAATCAGTAGCAGCTCTTCAAATCGTGGCCATCAAAACTGTTTAACACACGACTGCATATGAAAGCACATTTCAAGTTTTAAATGTCACAGCAAAATGCATTTCTTGCAGCTCTAAACCCAATAATGCAATAACAATGAAATACTAAAAATAACATCAGGTAGAACAAAAACACACAATAAATAAAAATAACACAAGTAAAAAGATATATATATATACACACACATACGGTCAGTTCCAATACCATATTAACAATGTGCAGGGATACTGGAGTGATGGAGGTAGATATGTATAGGGGTCAGGTGACTATGTTTTTGTTTTTTAGTCATTTAGCAGACGCTCTTATCCAGAGCGACTTACAGGAGCAATTAGGGTTAAGTGCCTTGCTCAAGGGCACATCGGCAGATTTTTCACCTAGTCGGCTCGGGGATTAGAACCAGCGACCTTTCAGTTACTGGCACTACGCTCTTAACCACTAAGCTACCTGCCGCCCCAGGTATATACAGGGTCAGTTCCAGTACCATATTAACAATGTGCAGGGATACTGGAGGGATGGAGGTAGATATGTATAGGGGTCAGGTGACTATATACAGGGTCAGTTCCATAACCATATTAACAATGTGCAGGGATACTGGAGTGATGGAGGTAGATATGTATAGGGGTCAGGTGACTATATACAGGGTCAGTTCCATAACCATATTAACAATGTGCAGGGATACTGGAGTGATGGAGGTAGATATGGCATCAGGATATATGATAAACAGAGTAGCAGCAGCGTATATGATTGTATGGGAGTGTGTGTAGTCTGTATAAATGTGTATGCATGTTATATGTGTCCGTGTGTAGAGCCCTGTCAGTGTGCATGGAGGCAGTGCAAAACTAAAATACAAGGGTCAACTCAGATAGTCCTGGAGCCATTCTGTTAGCTATTTATCAGTCTTATGGCTTGGGGAAAGAAGCTGTTCAGGAGCCTGTTGGTGCCAGACTTGATGCACCGGTACCGCTTGCCATGCGGAAGCAGAGAGAACAGTCTATAGCTTGGGTGGTTGGAGTCTTTAACGATTTTCTGAGCCTTCCTACCACGGATGGCAGGGCGCTCTGCCCAGAGTGATGTACTGGGCTGTCCGCACCACCCTCTGTAGCGCCGTGCGATCCAGGGCGGTGCTGTTGCCATACCAGGCAGTAATGCGGCTAGTCATGACGCTCTCGATGGTGCAGCTGTAGAACTTTTGAGGATCTGAGGGCCCATGCCAAACCTTTTCAACTTCCCGAGGGGGAAGAGGCGCTGTCTTGCCTTCTTCACGACGGGGCGCGTGTGAGTGGACCATTTTATGTCTTTGGACACCGAGGAACTTGAAGCTCTCGACCCACTACACTGAAGCCCAGTCGATGCTCGCCCCGTTTCCTGCAGTCCGGGATCAGCTCCTTGGTCTTAATGACGTTGAGGGAGAGGTTGTTGTCCCGGCAACACACCGCCAGGTCTCTGACCTCCTCCCTGTAGGCTGTCTCATCGTCGCCGGTGATGAGTCCTACCACCATCGTGTCGTCTGCAAACTTGATGGGTGTTGGAGTCGTGCGTGGCCACGCAGTTGTGGGTGAACAGGGAGTACAGGAGGGGGGGGCTAAGCACACAACCCTGTGGGGCCCCCGTGTTGAGGGTCAGCGTGGTGGAGGTGTTGTTGCCTACCCTCACCACCTGGGGGCGGCCCGTCAGGAAGTCCAGGATCCAGTTGCACAGGGAGGTGTTCAGACCCAGAGTCCTAAGCTTGGTGACGACGGGTGTTGAACACTTGAGCTGTAGTCAATGAACAGAACACTCACATAGGCATTCCCTCTTACCTAGGTGGGTGAGGGCAGTGCGGAGAGAGCGATTGAGATTGCGTCGTCTGTGGATCCGTTGGGGGCCTTATGCAAATCGGCACGGGGTCTAGGGAGTCTGGGATGATGGGAGTTGATGTGTGCCGTAACCAGCCTTTCAGAGCATGATTGTGATAACAGATTTCACTCCATCAGCAACTAAAGAGCAGTTTGAGGAGCCTCGCACGCCGTCTGACAGATGTTCCTCTCAAAGACTCTTTATGATAAACATTACGACTGAAGAAAATACACGCGCCAATTTTAATTCCACTAAATTACGCAAATGAACTTATAGACCGATAAGCATGACCCAGTCAAATTATTTCCATCAGTCAAGAGGCTAAAAAGCATTACTTTGCAATGTGATTTCTCTCTTCTCCCAGACAATTGGCCCCGGGCGGCAGTTTTATCTACCGGCTTTTCATTTTAAAAATGGTCAAAAGCCGATTATTACAGGCTAACGGAAACCCTGACTAAACACAGCCCCGCCCCGTCTCAGACTCACCCTGTCTCATGCGGACGCGGCGAATGTACTTCTCCCCCAGAAAGTTCCTGATCTCCACCAGAGCGCCACTCTCTTGCATCACAACGTTGATGGGGAAATGGGCATACACCGAGCGCATCTTGTAACGGAAACCCTGAAGAATCGAGAGAGAGAGAGAGAGAGGGTTATACACAGAGCGCATCTTATAACAGAAACCCTGAAGACAGGAGAGAGCGTTCTAGGGTCGACAAAGGGGGTCACACGCAAACGAAGATGACGCAAATGATCTGCTCGTACGAAACAGCTTTGGGATGGAAATGTGCATCTAATATACGCCAGGACCATACTACCACCAGCCACTTCACTTCCTAGTAGTATTCGTCTTGTGCCAGGTAGCTTAGTGGGTAAGAGCGTTGTGCCAGTAACCGAAAGGTCGCTGGTTCTAATCCCCGAGCCAACTAGGTGAAAAATCTGTCGATGTGCCCTTGAGCAAGGCACTTAACCCTAATTGCTCATGTAAGTCGCTCTGGATAAGAGCGTCTGCTAAATGACTAAAAATGTAAATGTCTGATATAGCAACAAGCAGCCAGGGCGGTCAAACAGCGGTGACAACACACACGCTGAAACACAGACTAGGGGTTGCAATATTTTCCGGGAACTTTCAAGAAATTCCCTGGGTTTTCCAGAAATGCTAGGTTGGACGCCGGATTTCCTTCTTGTTCCCTCCTGATTCCGGGAATCCTCCAATCCAGGATTTCAGGAAAACCAGGGAATTTATTGAAAGTTCCTGGAATTGGGCTAACCTAACTGAAACACACTTAAGAGACACACACACAGTGGGTCTAACCAACCGCCGGCGCTGACAGACGGGTCAACACTCACCATGGTGACTCCCTTAATCATGTTCTGGACGTGACTGCAGATGGTTCTGACCGTAGCCAGCTCCTTCCTGTTGCCCCACCATTTATCCACACGCAGCTGGAACACAGAGAGAGGAGAGATACAATTTAGTTCACTACACCCCCAGAACTATCAGTTAGGAACCCTTCACTACACCCCCAGAACTATCAGTTAGGAACCCTTCACTACACCACCCAGAACTATCAGTTAGGAACCCTTCACTACACCACCAGAACTATCAGTTAGGAACCCTTCACTACACCACCCAGAACTATCAGTTAAGAACCCTTCACTACACCCCCAGAACTATCAGTTAAGAACCCTTCACTACACCCCCCAGAACTATCAGTTAGGAACCCTTCACTACACCCCCAGAACTATCAGTTAGGAACCCTTCACTACACCCCCAGAACTATCAGTTAGGAACCCTTCACTACACCCCCAGAACTATCAGTTAGGAACCCTTCACTACACCCCCAGAACTATCAGTTAGGAACCCTTCACTACACCCCCAGAACTATCAGTTAGGAACCCTTCACTACACCCCCAGAACTATCAGTTAGGAACCCTTCACTACACCACCCAGAACTATCAGTTAGGAACCCTTCACTACACCCCCAGAACTATCAGTTAGGAACCCTTCACTACACCCCCAGAACTATCAGTTAGGAACCCTTCACTACACCCCCCAGAACTATCAGTTAGGAACCCTTCACTACACCCCCCAGAACTATCAGTTAGGAACCCTTCACTACACCCCCAGAACTATCAGTTAGGAACCCTTCACTACACCCCCAGAACTATCAGTTAGGAACCCTTCACTACACCACCCAGAACTATCAGTTAGGAACCCTTCACTACACCACCAGAACTATCAGTTAGGAACCCTTCACTACACCCCCAGAACTATCAGTTAGGAACCCTTCACTACACCCCCAGAACTATCAGTTAGGAACCCTTCACTACACCCCCAGAACTATCAGTTAGGAACCCTTCACTACACCCCCAGAACTATCAGTTAGGAACCCTTCACTACACCCCCAGAACTATCAGTTAGGAACCCTTCACTACACCCCCAGAACTATCAGTTAGGAACCCTTCACTACACCCCCAGAACTATCAGTTAGGAACCCTTCACTACACCCCCAGAACTATCAGTTAGGAACCCTTCACTACACCCCCAGAACTATCAGTTAGGAACCCTTCACTACACCCCCAGAACTATCAGTTAGGAACCCTTCACTACACCCCCAGAACTATCAGTTAGGAACCCTTCACTACACCCCCAGAACTATCAGTTAGGAACCCTTCACTACACCCCCAGAACTATCAGTTAGGAACCCTTCACTACACCCCCAGAACTATCAGTTAGGAACCCTTCACTACACCCCCAGAACTATCAGTTAGGAACCCTTCACTACACCCCCAGAACTATCAGTTAGGAACCCTTCACTACACCCCCAGAACAATCAGTTAGGAACCCTTCACTACACCACCAGAACTATCAGTTAGGAACCCTTCACTACACCCCCAGAACTATCAGTTAGGAACCCTTCACTACACCCCCAGAACTATCCGTTAGGAACCCTTCACTACACCAATCAGTTCTATAGGATGCAGTTTATTTCACCAAACCAGCTTTTTACATTTTAGTCATTTTAGCAGACGCTCTTAACCAGAGCAATTAGGGTTGCTAACGGGCACAGACAGATTTTTCACCTAGTCGGCTCGGGGATTAGAACCAGCGACCTTTCGGTTACCGGCACAACGCTCTTAACCACTAAGCATCACCACAAATAGTTACTAAGTGCAGTTCACTCCAGAAAGAGAGCAACGGTATGATCAGGACTCTACATTGTTTTAAAAGTATTTGGTAGCATGAAATTTAGAAGCACCAGAAAATAATAATATGTTCTAAATGATTTGAGATACAGCCTATATTGGGCCTATATGAATTGATGAGTACAGTGCATTAAAGCATTTCTATACCTCTTATTTCTATAGGCATTTCTATATACGTCTCCATACCTTTTTGTGGGTCTTGCCCAGCAGGCTGAGTTCCAGGTTGATGTGGTTGAACTCCCTACGGAGAACCCCCCGGGGACCCTTGACGATCACAGTCCGCCCCTTCAACCTCACCTCGACTGGGGCACGGCAGAGACAACAGGAGTTAGACAGACACACAGGCACCAGCAACACTGAACCAGTAACTAGCTAGACAATCTTAACCATGTCACTACAATATATGCCATTAAATAAAAAAAGACTATAGTCAGGCTAAAATGCTGGATTGATGGAGACAGGCTCCAGCGATAACTCTGAGGTTGCCAGCCAGAGACCGACTACAGTAAATTACCATTCCATTACCAACATAATGGATTTAAGTTAGTTTAGTCCTTTTCTGGGGGCTGAACCAATAACTTACTATACAAGACAGGTAAACATTTCACTCTGGTCTGGTTAAAAACGGAATCGTTTATTGATAGATCCACGGTTATCAAGATGTTGGATGGGTTCGGTTTTTAAACAAGTAGATAGCGGAGCTTACCACCGTCGGGGATATCCACAGTCTGGTTACTGAGAATGGTCTTCATTCTGGGGGGTAGACAGATAGTAAAATTAGGTGGAGTTGGCGATTGCAATACAAAATGTTTGCCAACTAACGTTACCTAGAGGACTGGGGATTTCAGGACAAGTTTAACTACTTTAGTTAGCTAACTAGCAATATCACGAGTGTGTGCTGCACTGCTGTCATATTCAGTTAGCTCGTTGTTGACAAAATGCCATAGAATACGGTATTAGGTACATACAGTCGCCTGTCCAAATGAAACCGTAGAGTATTAAAACGTTAATAAACGCACAAGGCGACGTTAGCAGCTAGCTAACTAGAACAGACAGGCATGCAACTAGCCAGTCAGATAGCGAGTCATGACCACTATCCCCATGGCGAACAACTTGTATAGACTAGACATTTAAATGAAACGGGTCTGAAATATTGCGACCATGTCATACGAGACAAAACGTTACATTGCTACACACATCGAGCATTATTCACGTTGCCCTGGCTACTAAAATGACGGATATGAAGGCATGGGGATTGCGGCCTTGGATAGGGGTCGGTGGCAAAACAAACTATATATAGTCATATGGACGGGTTTTGGGAGGAAATAACAAATGCGTAAGTTCAACATACATATAGCAAATTCGTAATGGTGAAAAAATTACGCGTTTTAGATATCGAGGAACATAGATGGAGTTTGATTTTCTGCGACAGAAAAGTCTTCCACCATTTCTTACCTCGCCGGTAGTAGAGGAAAGGAGGACGGAAGGACGTCAGCACGTGATTGTAGTCTTCGTACGTGCTGACACCATCACGCTGCTTCACGTTTATCAGACGTAACCAAACAATTAATGAGCAAAATATTGCGATACATTATACTTATTTTCTCCCGAGAAAGAACATCGTTTTTTTAGAATAAATGTGGATATAAAAGGTTCGAGATCAATTTATTAATTAAGTGACGGACGAAATACAATTTTTTATTCCAGGCCTAAGTAATCGCTCCCAGAGAAACGTTGTCAATGACAGACGCTAGCTGACGTTAGTAGGGTAAAGTCATGGCTTTGGTCAAACAAAGTTGTTTTATTGCGGGTCGTTTCTCCAGCAACCACCTGTGGCTAAGTCCCAAATGCAACCCACATGTAAGTACATCTACTGGAACCAGACTGCAACCATATCACTGAAATGGCTCCTTTTGTTTCCAATGTTTATACTAGTTAGCTAAGCATGGCTAATGCTAACATAACTAGGTCGCTAACTGATTAGGTCCTCCTTGGCCTTGGGTTACTTAGTTAGAAGAGGCATCATGCGTAGTTAGCTAATACGATTTGTTTATCCAAGCAGATACGAAGTAGTAGCTTACTAGCTAGAAAAGTTATCTTGTGCTTGATGTCACACATTTCTTGTTGACATTCGACTCCGTTTGTCCGAGCGATAACGACTGTCCTCATTGTTGATAATTCCTATCCGGTCCGTGGGTAGGTGTACGCCGCCAGCGGACTGACCACAGCCGCCAGGTCATCCCAGGCACAGACACAGAAGGACCGCAAGAAGGAGCTGGCCGATGACGGGCCCGACCTCCAAGACTTTATATCTGGGGAGTTGTCTGAGAAGAACAACTGGGAGGAGTACAGGGGTAACCTGAAGAGACAGAAGGGAGAGAGGTGGGGAATATAGGTTCCTTAATATATAGTTATAAATATATAGTTGAAGTCGGAAGTTTACATACACCTTAACCTAATACATTTAAACTCAGTTTTTCACAATTCCTGACATTTAATCCTAATAAAAATTCCCCGTCTTAGGTCAGTTAGGATCAACACTTTATTTTAAGAATGTGAAATGTCAGAATAATAGTAGAGAGAATGATTTATTTCAGCTTTTATTTCTTTCATCACATTCCCAGTGGGTCAGACGTTTACATACACTCAATTAGTATTTGGTAGCATTGCCTTTAAATTGTTTAACTTGGGTCAAACGTTTTGGGTAGCCTTCCACAAGCTTCCCACAATAAGTTGGGTGAATTTTGGCCCATTCCTCCTGACAGAGCTGGTGTAACTGAGTCAGGTATGTTGGCCTCCTTGCTCACACACACTTTTTCAGTTCTGCCCACAAATGTTCTATAGGATTGAGGTCAGGGCTTTGTGATGGCCACTCCAATACCTTGACTTTGTTGTCCTTAAGCCATTTTGCAACAACTTTGGAAGTATGCTTGGGGTCATTGTCCATTTGGAAGACCCATTTGCGACCAAGCTTTAACTTCCTGACTGATGTCTTGAGATGTTGCTTCAATATATCCACATAATTTTCCTTCCTCATGATGCCATCTATTTTGTGAAGTGCACCAATCCCTCCTGCAGCAAAGTACCCCCACAGCATGATGCTGCCACCCCCGTGCTTCACGGTTGGGATGGTGTTCTTAGGCTTGCAAGCCACCCCCTTTTTCCTCCAAACATAACGATGGTCATTATGGCCAAACAGTTCTATTTTTGTTTCATCAGACCAGAGGACATTTCTCCAAAAAGTACGATCTTTGTCCCCATGTGTAGTTGCAAACTGTAGTCTGGCTTTTTTTATGGCAGTTTTGGAGCAGTGGCTTCTTCCTTGCTGAGCTGCCTTTCAGGTTATGTCAATATAGGACTCGTTTTACTGTGGATATAGATACTTTTGTACCTGTTTCCTCCAGCATCTTCACAAGGTCCTTTGCTGTTGTTCTGGGATTGATTTGCACTTTTCGCACCAAAGTACGTTCATCTCTACGAGACAGAACGTGTCTCCTTCCTGAGCGGTATGACGGCTGCGTGGTCCCATGGTGTTTATACTTGCGTACTATTGTTTGTACAGATGAACGTGGTACCTTCAGGCATTTGGAAATGGCTCCCAAGGATGAACCAGACTTGTGGAGGTCTACAATTTTTTTTCTGCGGTCTTGTATGATTTCTTTTGATTTTCCCATGATGTCAAGCAAAGAGGCAGTGAGTTTGAAGGTAGGCCTTGAAATACATCCACAGGTACACCTCCAATTGACTCGAATGATATCAATTAGCCTATCAGAAGCTTCTAAAGCCATGACATCCATTTTCTGGAATTTTCCAAGCTGTTTAAAGGCACAGTCAACTTAGTGTATGTAAACTTCTGACCCACTGGAATTGTGATACAGTGAATTATAAGTGAAATAATCTGTCTGTAAACAATTGTTGGAAAAATTACTTGTGTCACGCACAAAGTAGATGTCCTAACCGACTTGCCAAAACTATAGTTTGTTAACAAGAAATGTGTAGAGTGATCGAAAAAAACGAGTTTTAACGACTCCAAACTAAGTGTATGTAAACTTCCAACTTCAACTGTAGATATGTACGTTGCTTCCTAAATTGTGCACTACTTTTGACTCTGGTCCAGATATCGGGAATAGGGGGTCATTTGGGACTGTGGATCTGATTGCCTAGTTAGCTAGCAAAGGTAGTCTTGTTTGGTTACCAGTCCTACTAACTTAAAATCAGGTTAAGCTTGAATAAGTATCTTTAAATGTGTTGGGCTGTCTCCATCAAGGCTTATCCTGTTTGAACGAGGGTCAAAAGATCAGCTTTCTGATCAGCTCAGTCATGATGTAATATACAGCCAGCCGTACCTCACCTGGTTCACAGTGTGACTGTGATTGGACCCAAAGCTTTCATCTATTCATGACTGTCAATACCTTGAACTCACTCCTCACCAGCAAAATTAGGCATTTCCGAGACAGTAGATTGAACACAGGGGGCTGCAATATTCCCCCTAATTCCCAGAAATCCTGGTTGGAACCGTAAACCCAGTAAAAAGAAAACCAGTCTAGTCAGTTGAACACAGGACCATGTAAATTTCACTAACTAATGTATGCGTGACTGTTGTGTTGTGATAGGCTGAGACTTCCCCCCTGGCTGAAAACAGAGATTCCTATTGGCAAGAACTACAACAAGCTGAAGAACACACTGAGAGACCTCAACCTGCACACTGTGAGTTGTTGTTCTTTGTGTGTGTGTGTGTGTCATGCAAACCAAATCATAACTAGAGGAGCTATTCAAGTGTTTTTGGTTATAGTGTTGTCGTGTGTCTAGGTGTGTGAGGAGGCCAGGTGTCCTAACATCGGTGAGTGTTGGGGAGGAGGAGAGCACGGTACGGCTACAGCCACTATCATGGTGAGAATACTACTCAGTGCCTTCGGGAAAGTATTCAGACCCCTTGACTTTTTCCACATTTTCTTACGTTACAGCCTTATTCTAAAATGGATTAAATTGTTTTTTTCCCCTCATCAATCTACACACAATAACCCATAATGACAAAGCAAAAACAGTTGTTGTTTTTTTAGCAATTTTATTATTATTTTCTAATAAAAAATTTTTATATAACATTTACATAAGTATTCAGACCCTTTACTCAGTACTTTGTTGAAGCACCTTTGGCAGCGATTGCAGCCTTAAATCTTCTTGGGTATGACGCTACAAGGTTGGCACACCTGTATTTGGGGAGTTTCTCCCATTCTTCTCTGCAGATCCCTTCAAGCTCTGTCAGGTTGGATGGGGAGCGTTGCTGCACAGCTATTTTCAGGTCTCTCCAGAGATGTTCGATCAGGTTCAAGTCCAGGCTCTGGCTGGGCCACTCAAGGACATTCAGAGACTTGTCCTGCGTTGTCTTGGCTGTGTGCTTAGGGTCGTTGTCCTGTTGGAAGGTGAACCTTTGTTCGCCCCAGTCTGAGATCCTGAGTGCTCTGGAGCAGGTTTTCATCAAGGATCTCCCTGTACTTTGCTCCGTTCATCTTTGCCTCGATCCTAACTAGTCTCCCAGTCCCTGCCGCTGAAAAACATCCCCACAGCATGATGCTGCCACCACCATGCTTCACCGTAGGGATGGTGCCAGGTTTCCTCCAGACGTGACGCTTGGCATTCAGGCCAAAGAGTTCAATCTTGGTTTCATCAGACCAGAGAATCTTGTTTCTCATGGTCTGAGAGACTTTAGATGA
>NW_025533747.1:95000-125000 GCF_020615455.1 Coregonus clupeaformis | reverse complement strand
TGACTGGTGCTCACATCAGTGAATTGATGACCTGCCCATCAACTGATTGATTAATAGATCATTGTGTTTGCCAGATATTGCTGACGGAGGGGCCCAGCACTTTGCCAAGACTGTCTCCAACCTGAAGGAGAGGTAAACACCTGGGACTCATCCATCCATTCATTCATTCATCCATCCATCCATTCATTCATCCATCCATTCATTCATTCATCCATCCATCCATCCATCCATTCTTTCATCCATTCATTCATTCATTCATTCATCCATCCATCCTTTCATCCAGCCATCCAGCCATCCATCCATCATTCATTCATCCTTTCATCCAGCCATCCATGAATCTGTCTGTCTCCGTTTGTCCTGATATACAGTACCAGTCAGAAGTTTGGACACACCTACTCATTCAAGGGTTTTTCTTTATTTGTACTATTTTCTACATTGTAGAATAATAGTGAAGACATCAAACTATGTATCTATGTAGTAACCAAAAAAGGGTTAAACAAATCAAAATATTTGTTATATTTGAGATTCTTCAAAGTAGCCACCCTTTGCCTTGATGACAGCTTTGTAGAAAATAGTAAAAATAAAGAAAAACCCTTAACTTTTGACTGGTAGTGTATATGAATGACTTATTAAACTACTTTGTCTTATGAATAACTGTTGTTGTTTTTCCCACCCAGGAACTCTCGGATCATGGTGGAATGTCTGACCCCTGATTTCCGAGGCGACCTGGCAGCAGTGGAGAAGATCGCCCAATCAGGGCTGGACGTTTACGCCCACAATGTGGAGACAGTACGCGAGCTGCAGCGGTACAGGCCCTGACACTTCCACGCACCCTATTCCCTACACAGTGCACTACATTTCATCACCCCGGCCCATAGAGAATAGGGTGCCGTCTGGGGGGGACATGGATACACTGTTAGGGACCCTGGTCAAAAAGGGCCCTTTGCTACAATCAGAATACCTCTCCCTCCTCTACCTGTCTGGTGTCAGAATACCTCTCCCTCCTCTACCTGTCTGTCTGGTGTCAGAATACCTCTCCCTCCTCTACCTGTCTGTCTGGTGTCAGAATACCTCTCCCTCCTCTACCTGTCTGCTGGTGTCAGAATACCTCTCCCTCCTCTACCTGTCTGTCTGGTGTCAGAATACCTCTCCCTCCTCTACCTGTCTGTCTGGTGTCAGAATACCTCTCTCTCCTCTACCTGTCTGTCTGGTGTCAGAATACCTCTCCCTCCTCTACCTGTCTGTCTGGTGTCAGAATACCTCTCCCTCCTCTACCTGTCTGTCTGGTGTCAGAATACCTCTCCCTCCTCTACCTGTCTGTCTGTGTCAGAATACCTCTCCCTCCTCTACCTGTCTGTCTGGTGTCAGAATACCTCTCCCTCCTCTACCTGTCTGTCTGGTGTCAGAATACCTCTCCCTCCTCTACCTGTCTGTCTGGTGTCAGAATACCTCTCTCTCCTCTACCTGTCTGTCTGGTGTCAGAATACCTCTCCCTCCTCTACCTGTCTGTCTGGTGTCAGAATACCTCTCCCTCCTCTACCTGTCTGTCTGGTGTCAGAATACCTCTCCCTCCTCTACCTGTCTGGTGTCAGAATACCTCTCCCCTCCTCTACCTGTCTGTCTGGTGTCAGAATACCTCTCCCTCCTCTACCTGTCTGTCTGGTGTCAGAATACCTCTCCCTCCTCTACCTGTCTGTCTGGTGTCAGAATACCTCTCCCTCCGCTACCTGTCTGTCTGGTGTCAGAATACCTCTCTCTCCTCTACCTGTCTGTCTGGTGTCAGAATACCTCTCCCTCCTCTACCTGTCTGTCTGGTGTCAGAATACCTCTCCCTCCTCTACCTGTCTGTCTGGTGTCAGAATACCTCTCCCTCCTCTACCTGTCTGGTGTCAGAATACCTCTCCCTCCTCTACCTGTCTGTCTGGTGTCAGAATACCTCTCCCTCCTCTACCTGTCTGTCTGGTGTCAGAATACCTCTCCCTCCTCTACCTGTCTGTCTGGTGTCAGAATACCTCTCCCTCCGCTACCTGTCTGTCTGGTGTCAGAATACCTCTCTCTCCTCTACCTGTCTGTCTGGTGTCAGAATACCTCTCCCTCCTCTACCTGTCTGGTGTCAGAATACCTCTCCCTCCTCTACCTGTCTGTCTGTCTGGTGTCAGAATACCTCTCCCTCCTCTACCTGTCTGGTGTCAGAATACCTCTCCCTCCTCTACCTGTCTGTCTGGTGTCAGAATACCTCTCCCTCCTCTACCTGTCTGTCTGGTGTCAGAATACCTCTCCCTCCTCTACCTGTCTGTCTGGTGTCAGAATACCTCTCCCTCCTCTACCTGTCTGTCTGGTGTCAGAATACCTCTCCCTCCTCTACCTGTCTGTCTGGTGTCAGAATACCTCTCTCTCCTCTACCTGTCTGGTGTCAGAATACCTCTCCCTCCTCTACCTGTCTGTCTGGTGTCAGAATACCTCTCCCTCCTCTACCTGTCTGTCTGGTGTCAGAATACCTCTCTCTCCTCTACCTGTCTGGTGTCAGAATACCTCTCCCTCCTCTACCTGTCTGTCTGTCTGGTGTCAGAATACCTCTCCCTCCTCTACCTGTCTGTCTGGTGTCAGAATACCTCTCCCTCCTCTACCTGTCTGGTGTCAGAATACCTCTCCCTCCTCTACCTGTCTGTCTGGTGTCAGAATACCTCTCCCTCCTCTACCTGTCTGTCTGGTGTCAGAATACCTCTCCCTCCTCTACCTGTCTGTCTGGTGTCAGAATACCTCTCCCTCCTCTACCTGTCTGTCTGGTGTCAGAATACCTCTCCCTCCTCTACCTGTCTGTCTGGTGTCAGAATACCTCTCCCTCCTCTACCTGTCTGTCTGGTGTCAGAATACCTCTCCCTCCTCTACCTGTCTGGTGTCAGAATACCTCTCCCTCCTCTACCTGTCTGTCTGGTGTCAGAATACCTCTCCCTCCTCTACCTGTCTGTCTGGTGTCAGAATACCTCTCCCTCCTCTACCTGTCTGTCTGGTGTCAGAATACCTCTCCCTCCTCTACCTGTCTGTCTGGTGTCAGAATACCTCTCCCTCCTCTACCTGTCTGTCTGGTGTCAGAATACCTCTCCCTCCTCTACCTGTCTGTCTGGTGTCAGAATACCTCTCCCTCCTCTACCTGTCTGTCTGGTGTCAGAATACCTCTCCCTCCTCTACCTGTCTGTCTGGTGTCAGAATACCTCTCTCTCCTCTACCTGTCTGGTGTCAGAATACCTCTCCTCCTCTACCTGTCTGTCTGGTGTCAGAATACCTCTCCCTCCTCTACCTGTCTGTCTGGTGTCAGAATACCTCTCTCTCCTCTACCTGTCTGGTGTCAGAATACCTCTCCCTCCTCTACCTGTCTGTCTGTCTGGTGTCAGAATACCTCTCCCTCCTCTACCTGTCTGTCTGGTGTCAGAATACCTCTCCCTCCTCTACCTGTCTGGTGTCAGAATACCTCTCCCTCCTCTACCTGTCTGTCTGGTGTCAGAATACCTCTCCCTCCTCTACCTGTCTGGTGTCAGAATACCTCTCCCTCCTCTACCTGTCTGTCTGTCTGGTGTCAGAATACCTCTCCCTCCTCTACCTGTCTGTCTGTCTGGTGTCAGAATACCTCTCCGTCCTCTACCTGTCTGGTGTCAGAATACCTCTCCCTCCTCTACCTGTCTGGTGTCAGAATACCTCTCTCTCCTCTACCTGTCTGGTGTCAGAATACCTCTCCGTCCTCTACCTGTCTGGTGTCAGAATACCTCTCCCTCCTCTACCTGTCTGGTGTCAGAATACCTCTCCCTCCTCTACCTGTCTGTCCGGTCCATCAGGCTATTTCTCCTCAGCTTTTCTCTCTCCCCTGACCTCTTCTACTGTTGAACCTGTGAAAGGAAACACCTTCAACTGTAGCCTGGTTACCAGTCTGTTTCTACCACCATGACACAGAGTACAAGGAGTGGAATGTTAACACAGCAGGTTCCGGATTTCAGGCTACTTCAATTGTATTTTCTTTGTGAATTCCCCCAGTAAAGCGTATATTTCCAGCCAGGGTGCAGTACACATCCTGTCCACCAGGTGGGGGTGGGAATGAGACAGAGGGTGAGCTGGTCTGAAGGAACTGTCTTTGTTAAGAGGCTGTGGTACCAACTCTGACCAGCAGGTGGCATCAGAACGCCCCTTCCTCTCTGAAGCACTATCTTGATAGAAACAACAAACAGGAGTGTGACGGTGTCTGTTCCAGGAAATACCTTTCACAGTGGGCTCTGGTCGAAAGTAGTGCACTTCATAGGGCATAGGGTGCCATTTGGCGTGGTCAAAAGTAGTGCACTTCATAGGGCATAGGGTGCCATTTGGCGTGGTCAAAAGTAGTGCACTTCATAGGGCATAGGGGTGCCATTTGGCGTAGTGCACTTCATAGGGCATAGGGTGCCATTTGACGTGGTCAAAAGTAGTGCACTTCATAGGGCATAGGGGTGCCATTTGGCGTAGTGCACTTCATAGGGCATAGGGTGCCATTTGACGTGGTCAAAAGTAGTGCACTTCATAGGGCATAGGGGTGCCATTTGGCGTAGTGCACTTCATAGGGCGCCATTTGGCGTGGTCAAAAGTAGTGCACTTCATAGGGCATAGGGGTGCCATTTGGCGTAGTGCACTTCATAGGGCGCCATTTGGCGTGGTCAAAAGTAGTGCACTTCATAGGGACGCCAGATACATAGTCTGAATATATTGTTCACATACAGTACTCCATGACTTACTGCATGATCGTTGGATAATAAATAATTATATTTTCTTTGTAAATAATTGTTCTATGACCTTTGAACCCTCAAGACAGGTGCGTGACCCACGGGCGAACTTCGACCAATCCCTGAATGTCCTGCGTCACGCCAAGGCGGTCAAACCGGACATCCTCACCAAGACCTCTATCATGCTGGGTCTGGGAGAAACTGACCAACAGATCTATAACACCCTGACCGGTACACACACACACACACACACACACACACACACACACACACACACACACACACACACACACACACACACACACACACACACACACACACACACACACACACACACACACGTCGGGGAGAGACTGACCAACAGATATGGTATATTATATATTTGTAACCCCCAGTGTTGTTGTTCACAGAGCTGAGGGAGGTAGGAGTGGATTGCGTAACACTGGGCCAGTACATGCAGCCCACCAAACGCCACCTCAAGGTACAGAACACACTCACAGCTGACCACACAGCCAGCAGGATCTCAGTTCACAGCTGACCACACAGCCAGCAGGATCTCAGTTCACAGCTGACCACACAGCCAGCAGGATCTCAGTTCACAGCTGACCACACAGCCAGCAGGATCTCAGGTCCGAATAACCGTGTGTGTGTGTGTGTGTGTGTGTGTGTGTGTGTGTAGGTGGAGGAGTATGTAACCCCGGAGATGTTTGGCCACTGGGAGAAGGTGGGGAAAGAGATGGGATTCGTCTACACCGCTAGCGGACCCCTGGTACGCTCATCATACAAAGCAGGTATGACACACGGAGACACAAACATGGATACTACAAATCACAGTTGATTCATTCACCTCCTTAGAAACGTACAAAAACTCAGATGAACTCAGTCCTTTGAAGTTAAAATAAAAATATTCTCTCTCTCTCTTCCTCCTCTCCCCCTCCTCTTCCTCCTCTCCCCCTCCTCTTCCCCTCCTCCTCTCTCTGTCTCTCTCGCTCCTCCTCCCCCTCCTCCTCCTCCCTCCATCCTCCTCTCCTCCTCCTCCCTCTCCCCCTCCTCCTCTCCCCTCCTCCTCTCCCCCTCCTCCTCCTCCTCTCTCTCCTCCTCCTCTCTCTCCTCCTCCTCCTCCCTCTCCTCCTCCTCCCTCTCCTCCTCCTCTCCTCCTCCCTCTCCTCCTCCTCTCCCTCCTCCTCTCTCTCTCCCCTCTCCTCCTCCTCCTCCCTCTCTCCCCTCCTCCTCCTCTCTCCCCCTCCTCCTCTCTCCCCTCCTCCTCCTCTCTCTCCTCCTCCTCTCCCCTCCTCCTCCTCCCTCCTCCTCCTCCTCTCTCTCTCTCCTCCTCCTCTCTCTCTCCTCCTCCCTCTCCCCCTCCTCCTCTCCCCTCCTCCTCTCCCCCTCCTCCTCTCCCCTCCTCTCTCCCCTCCTCCTCTCCCCTCCCTCCTCCTCCTCTCTCTCCTCCTCTCCTCCTCCTCCTCCTCCCTCTCCTCCTCCTCCCTCTCCTCCTCCTCTCCTCCTCCTCCTCTCCCCTCCTCCCTCTCTCCCCCTCCTCCTCCTCCCTCTCTCCCCCTCCTCCTCCTCCTCTCTCTCCCCCTCCCCCTCCCCCTCCCCCTCCTCCCCCTCCTCCTCTCTCTCCCTCTCTCCCCCTCCCCTCCTCCCCCTCCTCCTCCTCTCCCAGGTGAGTTCTTCCTGAAGAATCTTTTAGAGAAGAGGAAAGCAGCAGCAGCAGCAGCAGCAGAGTAATCTGATCACCTGATCACCTGGACTACCACCACCACCATCATCATCATTAAACTGATACCATTACCATCCCCCCTACTACCTGTATCACTACTATTTAGAATAATAATCACAACAATAATAATAGTAATAATAATAATACTAATAATAAGTAAATTACTGCTTACTATGCAGATGTTATTATTCTCTCTCTCTCTCTCTGTCTCTCTCTCTCTCTGTCTCTGTCTTCTCTCTCTCTCTCTCTCTCTGTCTTTTCAGTTCCCTCCATAAAGCTATTCTAGATGCACTGTATTACAACAGTATAAAGTTCTCCCATCCAGAATATGAGCTACTTCAGGACTCTGTTGGTATTGATGTCTCGTGCTGTACATGTATAACCAGTGTGGTCCTCTGTAGCTCAGCTGGTCACGGCGCTTATCGCCTAGTCGGTTCGTCCCCCACCCTTACACTCCAAAAATGTATGCACGCACGACTGTAAGTCTCGCTTTGGATAAAAGCGTCTGCTCAAATGGCATATTATTATTATTATTATTATATTATGTAGTGGGGAAACATTGGTGGGTAAATGCTGATCGCCGTTTTTTTAACGTCAGGTTGGAGAATTGGAGAGGGGGACTGATTTAAGTGGGACACCCATGGGTGTGAGCAGAGGGAAGGAAGGTGTCGGGCGTTCCAAACGGCATCCTATTTCCTATGCACTAGTAGTCCACTATATAGGGAATGGAGTGGCATTTGAGACGTGTCCAGAGGACGTTCTCAGTTTGAACTCCCCGACAATAATGAGGGTTTTGACATGATACCCATATGAGAGAGAACGACTTGAGGGTTTTGAAATGTGTTGCTATGTGATCGATGTGTTGCTATGTGACATGGAGAACACGTTCGACAGTGTTTGTTTTATAATAACTCATGGTTGTACATTAAAAGTGTTAATACATTTACTTATCAATCCAGTACTGTGTATGTATGATTGGGTCAATATCTAGTGGGTTAATGGACTGAATGTAAGCAGGTGTACGTCCCAAACAGCACCATATTCCCTATATAGTGCACTACTTTAGACCAGAGAATGGCACCCTATTCCCTATATAGTGCACTACTTTAGACCAGAGCCCATAGTGCACTACTTTAGACCAGAGCCCATAGTGCACTACTTTAGACCAGGGCCCTTAGTGCACTACTTTAGACCAGAGCCCTTAGTGCACTACTTTAGACCAGAGCCCATAGTGCACTACTTTAGACCCAGAGAGCCCATAGTGCACTACTTTAGACCAGAGCCCATAGTGCACTACTTTAGACCAGAGCCCATAGTGCACTACTTTAGACCAGAGCCCATAGTGCACTACTTTAGACCAGGGCCCTTAGTGCACTACTTTAGACCAGAGCCCATAGTGCACTACTTTAGACCAGAGCCCATAGTGCACTACTTTAGACCAGAGAGCCCTTAGTGCACTACTTTAGACCAGAGCCCTTAGTGCACTACTTTAGACCAGAGAGCCCTTAGTGCACTACTTTAGACCAGAGAGCCCTTAGTGCACTACTTTAGACCAGAGCCCTTAGTGCACTACTTTAGACCAGAGAGCCCTTAGTGCACTACTTTAGACCAGAGCCCATAGTGCACTACTTTAGACCAGGAGCCCATAGTGCACTACTTTAGACCAGAGCCCTTAGTGCACTACTTTAGACCAGAGCCCTTAGTGCACTACTTTAGACCAGAGCCCTTAGTGCACTACTTTAGACCAGAGCCCTTAGTGCACTACTTTAGACCCAGAGCCAGATAAGAAGCCATTTGTGACAGACCCTATGTCCGCTAATATTACTGTAGAAACCTCCCATCCCAACAGTCAGGATGGTTAATGGTAAAGAGTAATATTACTGTAGAAACCTCCCATCCCAACAGTCAGGATGGTTAATGGTGAAGAGTAATATAACTGTAGAAACCTCCCATCCCAACAGTCAGGATGGTTTAATGGTAAAGAGTAATATTACTGTAGAAACCTCCCATCCCAACAGTCAGGATGGTTAATGGTGAAGAGTAATATTATTGTAGAAACCTCCCATCCCAACAGTCAGGATGGTTAATGGTAAAGAGTAATATTACTGTAGAAACCTCCCATCCCAACAGTCAGGATGGTTAATGGTAAAGAGTAATATAACTGTAGAAACCTCCCATCCCAACAGTCAGGATGGTTAATGGTGAAGAGTAATATAACTGTAGAAACCTCCCATCCCAACAGTCAGGATGGTTAATGGTGAAGAGTAATATTATTGTAGAAACCTCCCATCCCAACAGTCAGGATGGTTAATGGTAAAGAGTAATATTACTGTAGAAACCTCCCCATCCCAACAGTCAGGATGGTTAATGGTAAAGAGTAATATTACTGTAGAAACCTCCCATCCCAACAGTCAGGATGGTTAATGGTAAAGAGTAATATTACTGTAGAAACCTCCCATCCCAACAGTCAGGATGGTTAATGGTAAAGAGTAATATTACTGTAGAAACCTCCCATCCCAACAGTCAGGATGGTTAATGGTAATATTACTGTAGAAACCTCCCATCCCAACAGTCAGGATGGTTAATGGTAAAGAGTAATATTACTGTAGAAACCTCCCATCCCAACAGTCAGGATGGTTAATGGTAAAGAGTAATATTACTGTAGAAACCTCCCATCCCAACAGTCAGGATGGTTAATGGTAAAGATGTTAAATGATTCTTTCTAATTCTATGGCTGAGTCCCTAACGGCACCCTAGTCCCTAGTCCCTAACGGCACCCTAGTCCCTAGTCCCTAACGGCACCCTAGTCCCTAACGGCAGCCCTGGTCCCTAGCGGCACCCTGGTCCCTGTCCTACGGCACCCTGGTCCCTAGCGGCGCCCTGGTCCCTGGTCCCTAGTCGGCACCCTGGTCCCTGGTCCCTAGCGGCACCCTGGTCCCTGGTCCCTAACGGCACCTGTCCCTGCCGGCACCCTGGTCCCTAACGGCACCCTGGTCCCTGGTCCCTAACGGCACCCTGGTCCCTAGCGGCGCCCTGGTCCCTAACGGCGCCCTGGTCCGCTAACGGCACCCTGGTCCCTAGTCCCTACGCGGCACCCTGGTCCTGCCCCTAGCACCTGGTCCCAACGGCACCCTGGTCCCTAGCGGCACCCTGGTCCCTAACGGCACCCTGGTCCCTCGGCACCCTGGTCCCTAACGGCACCCTGGTCCCTGGTCCCTGCGGCACCCTAGTCCCTAACGGCGCCCTGGTCCCTCCTAACGGCACCCTGGTCCCTAACGGCGCCCTGGTCCCTAGCGGCACCCTAGTCCCTGGTCCTAACGGCACCCTAGTCCTAACGGCACCTGGTCCCTACGGCTCCCTGGTCCCTAACGGCGCCCTGGTCCCTAGCGGCACCCTAGTCCCTGCGGCACCCTGGTCCTGGTCCTAACGGCACCTGGTCCCTGGTCCCTACGGCACCCTGGTCCTCGGCACCTGGTCCCTGGTCCCTGGTCCTGGCGCCTGGTCCTAACGGCACCCTAGTCCCGCGGCACCTAGTCCCTCGGCACCCTGGTCCCTAGCGGCACCCTGGTCCCTTCCTAACGGCACCCTGGTCCCTACGCTGCCCTAGTCCCTGGTCCTAACGGCTCCCTAGTCCCTACGGCCCCTGGTCCCTAACGGCACCCTGGTCCCTAACGGCACCCTGGTCCCTGGTCCTACGGCACCTGGTCCCTGGTCCCTAACGGCACCCTGGTCCCTAGCGGCACCCTGGTCCTAACGGCACCCTGGTCCCTACGGACCTAGTCCCTGGTCCCTAACGGCACCCTGGTCCTCGCCCCTAGTCCTAACGGCACCCTGGTCCCTGGTCCCTGGTCCTAACGGCGCCCTGGTCCTAGCGGGCACCTGGTCCCTAGTCCTAACGGCACCCTGGTCCCTAACTGGCACCCTAGTCCCTAACGGCACCCTGGTCCGGCCTGGTCCCTAGCGGCACCCTGGTCCTAGCGGCACCCTAGTCCCTAACGGCACCCTGGTCCTGACGGCACCCTGGTCCCTGGCACCCTGGTCCCTGTCCTAACGGCACCCTGGTCCCTAACGGCACCTGGTCCCTGGCACCCTGGTCCCCTACGGCGCCCTGGTCCCTGGCACCTGGCCCCTGGTCCCTAACGGCACCCTGGTCCTAGCGCACCCTAGTCCTAACGGCACCCTGGTCCCTAACGGCACCCTAGTCCCTAACGGCACCCTGGTCCCTAGCGGCACCCTGGTCCTGGCGGCACCTAGTCCCTGGTCCCTGCTGGCACCCTGGTCCCTACGGCCCCTGGTCCCTAACGGCACCCTGGTCCCTAGCGGCCCTGGTCCCTAGCGGCACCTGGTCCCTGGTCCTAACTGGCGCCCTGGTCCTGCGACTGCCCCTGGTCCCTAACGGCACCCTGGTCCCTGGCCCTGGTCCCTAACGGCACCCTAGTCCCTGGCGGCACCCTGGTCCCTGGTCCCTAGGCACCCTGGTCCCTGGTCCCTCGGCACTGGTCCTTCCTGGCACCTGGTCCCTAGCGGCACCCTGGTCCCTAGTCCTGACGGCACCCTGGTCCCTGCGCCCTAGTCCTAACGGCACCTGGTCCCTGGTCCTGGCGCCCTGGCGCCCTGGTCCCTAGCGGCACCCTGGTCCCCCTGGTCCCTCGGCGCCCTGGTCCTAGCGGCACCCTGGTCCCTGGTCCCTGCGGCACCCTGGTCCCTGGCGCCCTGGTCCCTAGCGGCACCCTGGTCCCTAACGGCACCCTAGTCCCTGGTCCCTAGCGGCCCCTGGTCCCTAGTCCTAACGCACCCTGGTCCTACGGCACCCTGGTCCCTCGCACCCTAGTCCTACGGCCCTGGTCCCTAACGGCACCCTGGTCCCTGGTCCCTGGCGCACCTGGTCCTAGCGGCACCCTGGTCCCTAACGGCACCCTGGTCCCTAACGGCACCTGGTCCCTGGTCCCTAACGGCACCCTGGTCCCTAGCGGCATGCCCTGGTCCCTGGTCCTCGGCACCCTGGTCCCTGTCCTAACGGCACCCTGGTCCCTGGTCCCTAACGCACCTGGTCCCTGTCCCCTGCGGCACCCTGGTCCCTGGTCCCTCGCGGCACCTGGTCCCTGGTCCTATTTACGGCACCCTGGTCCCTAGGCCTCCTGGTCCCTATCGGCACCCTGGTCCCTAACGGCACCCTGGTCCCTAACGGCACCCTAGTCCCTGGTCCTAACGGCACCCTGGTCCCTGGTCCCTGTCCTAGCGGCACCCTGGTCCCTGGTCCTAGCGGCCCCTGGTCCCTGCCCTGGCACCCTAGTCCCTAACGGCACCCTAGTCCCTAGTCCCTAACGGCACCCTAGTCCCTAGTCCCTAACGGCACCCTAGTCCCTAACGGCACCCTAGTCCCTAGTCCCTAACGGCACCCTAGTCCCTAGTCCCTAACGGCACCCTAGTCCCTAACGGCACCCTAGTCCCTATGGGGTCTTTGTTAAAAGTAGTGCACTATATAGGGAACAGGGTGCCATTTGGGACGGAACCTATGTATAGTTGCACCTAGACACGGATCTAAGGTCAGTTTGGCATATTTCTACCCCCCTCCTCCCAACTCCCCCTAAACTGATTTTAGATATGTGGTTAAGGACCCCTATCTAGTCTGGTACGTCCATATATAGTGCACTACATTTCACCAAAGCCCATAGGGAAATAGGGTATAATTTAGGATGCTCGACTAATACCTGAAGCAGTAACAAAGCATTGAAGAGTCTGTGGCGACGGTAAACATGATATTCCATTGGTCCATTTTATTAAAGTCGCAGGTTGATGACATCACTAGTCTATAAAAAGGCAAGAAATTTAAAGGATTTGAAAAAATCTTATACAAATCTCAAATGACACCACGTTCCCCTATTTAGTGCACTACGTTTGACCAGGAGTGCACAATGAAAGGGAATGGGGCATCATTTGAGACGTACACTATTTCTATGTGTATAAAATTCAGAACCGGCGATGACAGCTAACATGATTGGACAGTTAAAACAGGAAATGAGAGACCTTATTAATGTGATTGGCCAGTTATAAGAGGATATGAGACAGTATTCATGTGATTGGCCAGTTATAAGAGGATATGAGACAGTATTCATGTGATTGGCCGTTATAGAGGATATGGACAGTATTCATGTGATTGGCCAGTTGTAGAGGTATGAGACGTATTCATGTGATTGGCCAGTTATAAGGGATATGAGACAGTATTCATGTATTGCAGGTTGCCAGTTATAAGAGGATATGAGGTATTACGTGATTGGCCAAATATAACGGAAATAATACTGTTTTAAGTATTGACAACGATTGGAAGCATCAAAACGTATTGATTATCAATGATTGTCCTCGTAGAGAAGAATGGACACGAGGTGGGGTGTTTGATGCTGAGTGGGGGTGTGTCCAGACTTTGGCCTTCTTGGCGGGGTTCGGGTTGATGCTGAGTGGGGGTGTGTCAGACTTTGGCCTTCTTGGCCGGAGGTTCGGGTTGATGCTGAGTGGGGTGTCGCTTTGGCCTTCTTGGCCGGAGGTTCGGGTTGATGCTGAGTGGGGGTGTGTCCTTTGGCCTTCTTGGCCGGAGGTTCGGGTTGATGCTGGCGTAGCTCCGCTGGTGTGTAGGGTACGGATGATGTCACCTTCTTACCCGATGGTCTCAATCTGCAGGAACACAGAGAGGATGCAATCTGGTTATAGTTTTGATAACGTAGTCTTACTGTGTGTGTGTGTGTGTAGGGGTGTGTACAAATTAAACCTCGTCCCCAGGCTTGACTTGGTTCCTGTCTGGAACTTAGCGGGTTTGGATTTACTGAGTAACGTGCTAATCAATTACAATTCTGAGCGAATCACACGACTATGAGGCGTGGCTCTAAATCGAGGCGGGAGAGCCTGAGTCAGTTGTATAATATAGGAAATCGGCAGTCAAAATAGATGTTCTATCACATTAACCATATTATTTTTGGGAAGCGCAATTGATTCAGAGTTCGGCCATGAAAAGTTTAAGTGTGTAAACTATTTTGGCGGGGTGGGAGTGTGTGTGTGTACGGGGGAGTGTACCTGAAGCCAATGTTCTGCAGGCGGGGGTGAAGTTGGTCCAACAGGCGACGGCCGTCAAACAGAAACGCTGGCTTCAACATGTGGTCATATATCCTCTCATAATCCAGATCCTACACACACACACACACACAGTTGATGTTAGGTGTTTAAAGGATAGGAGTAGTGTGTGTGTGTGTTCCTGTGTGTGTGTGTGTGTGTGTGTGTGTGTGTGTGTCTCTCTCACCCTGAACATGTCCCACTCGGTGCAGATGACCAGCGCGTGGGCCCCCTGACAGGCCTGGTAGGGATCCACTGACACTGTGACCAGCTCGGACACTACAATACACAGATACAACGTTACACAGACACTGTGACCAGCTCGGACACTACAATACACAGATACAACGTTACATAGACACTGTGACCAGCTCGGCCACTACAATACACAGATACAACGTTACATAGACACTGTGACCAGCTCGGACACTACAATACACAGATACAACGTCACACAGACACTGTGACCAGCTCGGACACTACAATACACAGATACAACGTTACATAGACACTGTGACCAGCTCGGACACTACAATACACAGATACAACGTTACACAGACACTGTGACCAGCTCGGACACTACAATACACAGATACAACGTTACATAGACACTGTGACCAGCTCGGCCACTACAATACACAGATACAACGTTACATGGACACTGTGACCAGCTCGGACACTACAATACACGATACAAGTTACATAACACTGTGACCACTCGGACACTACAATACACAGATACAACGTTACATAGACACTGTGACCAGCTCGGACACTACAATACACAGATACAGCGTTACATAGACACTGTGACCAGCTCGGACACTACAATACACAGATACAACGTTACATAGACACTTTGACCAGCTCGGACACTACAATACACAGATACAACGTTACATAGACACTGTGACCGCTCGGACACTACAATACACAGATACAACGTTACATAGACACTGTGACCAGCTCGGACACTACAATACACAGATACATAGACACTGTGACCAGCTCGGACACTACAATACACAGATACAACGTTACATAGACACTGTGACCAGCTCGGACACTACAATACACAGATACAACGTTACATAGACACTGTGACCAGCTCGGACACTACAATACACAGATACAACGTTACACAGACACTGTGACCAGCTCGGCACACTACAATACACAGATACAACGTTACACAGACACTGTGAACAGCTCGGACACTACAATACACAGATACAACGTTACATAGACACTGTGACCAGCTCGGACACTACAATACACAGATACACGTTACATAGACACTGTGACCGCTCGGACACTACAATACAAGTACATAGACACTGTGACCAGCTCGGACACTACAATACACAGATACAACGTTACATAGACACTGTGACCAGCTCGGACACTACAATACACAGATACAACGTTACATAGACACTGTGACCAGCTCGGACACTACAATACACAGATACAACGTTACATAGACACTGTGACCAGCTCGGACACTACAATACACAGATACAACGTTACATAGACACTGTGACCAGCTCGACACTACAATACCAGATACAACTTACACAGACACTGTGACCAGCTCGGACACTACAATACCAGATACCGTTACATAGACACTGTGACCAGCTTGGACACTACAATACACAGATACACGTCACAGACACTGTGACCAGCTCGGACACTACAATACACAGATACAGGTTACACGACACTGTGACCAGCTCGGACACTACAATACACAGATACAACGTTCACACACTGTGACCAGCTCGGACACTACAATACACAGATACAACGTCACACAGACACTGTGACCAACTCGGACACTACAATACACAGATACAACGTCACATAGACACTGTGACCAGCTCGGACACTACAATACACAGATACAACGTTACACAGACACTGTGACCAGCTCGGACACTACAATACACAGATACAACGTTACACAGACACTGTGACCAGCTCGGACACTACAATACACAGATACAACGTTACACAGACACTGTGACCAGCTCGGACACTACAATACACAGATACAACGTCACATAGACACTGTGACCAGCTCGGACACTACAATACACAGATACAACGTTACACAGACACTGTGACCAGCTCGGACACTACAATACACATATACAACGTTACACAGACACTGTGACCAGCTCGGCACACTACAATACACAGATACAACGTTACACAGACACTGTGACCAGCTCGGACACTACAATACACAGATACAACGTTACATAGACACTGTGACCAGCACAGACACTACAATACACAGATACAACGTTACACAGACACTGTGACCAGCTCGGACACTACAATACACAGATACAACGTTACACAGACACTGTGACCAGCTCGGACACTACAATACACAGATACAACGTTACATAGACACTGTGACCAGCACAGACACTACATACCAGATCAACGTTACACAGACACTGTGCCGCTCGGACACTACAATACACGATACAACGTTACACGACACTGTGACCAGCACAGACACTACAATACCGATACATGTTACACAGACACTGTGACCAGCTCGGACCTACAATACACAGATACAACTTCCAGACACTGTGACCGCTCGACACTACAATACACGATACACGTTACATAGACACTGTGACCAGCACAGACACTACAATACACAGATCAACGTTACATAGACACTGTGACCAGCTCGACACTACAATACACAGATCAACGTTACTAGACACTTGACCCCTCCCCTCCCTCCCTCCTCCTCATCCCTCCCCCTCCTCCTCCCTCCTTCCCTCCTCCCTCCTCATCCCTCCCCTCCTCCTCCCCCCTCCCTCCTCCTCCTTCTCCTCCCTCCCCCTTCCTTCTCCTCCTCCTCTCTCCTCCCTCCTTCCTTCTTCCCTCCTCCTCCTCCTCCCTCCCTCCCTCATCCCTCCCTTCTCCTCCTCCTCCTCCTCCCTCCCTTCTCCTCCTCCTCCCTCCCCCCTTCCTCCTCCCTCCTCCTCCTCCCCTCCTCCTCCCTCCTTCCTCCTCCTTACCTCTGTTAGGGTCTTCAGAGATGTGTGGTTGAGAGAGGTCCAGGATGATCTGTTCCTTCAGAACTTTCGGGTCGTAGATGTGGAGCTTGGCTCCCTCATCCAGCAGGTACTGAGATATATAGATACTAGAAGACTCCCTGGGAGAGACACACACAGGGTTACACACACACACACACACACACACACAGGGTCACACACACACACACACACACACACAAGGGTTACACACACAGGGTTACACACACACACAGGGTTACACACACACACACACACACACACACACACACACAGGGTTACACACACAGGGTTACACACACACACACACACACACACAGGGTTACACAGGGTTACACACACACACACACACACAGGGTTACACACACACACACAGGGTTACACACACACATATTTTACATTTGACCCATTTACCAGGCACTCTTATCCAGAGAGACTTACAGGAGCAATTAGGGTTAAGTGCCTTTCTCAAGGGCACAGACCAATTTTTCACCTAGTCGGCTCGAAGATTGGAACCAGCGACCTGTCAGTACTGGCCCAACAATGTTAACCACTAGGCTACCTGCCACCCCATAATATGAATGATTAACTCTGGGGGGAAGGTGAATGTGTGTTCTATATGTCAAGGTTCAAAGACAGGCACTCCCTTTACCCCCACACGCTTATGATTAACCTGACGAGAGAGAGAGAGAGAGAGGAGAAGTAGGGGGGGGAGGGGAGGGGGGGAGGAGAGTAGGAGGAGAGAGAGAGAGAGAGAGAGAGAGAGAGAGAGAGAGAGGAGAGGTGATGTTTCAAAGAGGAGAGAGGGAAGGAGGAGGAGAGGAGAAGATTAGAAGAGAGGGAAGACGTACTGGTATCTCCAGTGTCTTTCTTAAAGGAGAATCCCAGCAGAGCGATCTTCTTCCCTGTGACTGTGTTGAATAGACAGTCAATGATACGACACGCAAACCTCCTCCGTTGGTACTCATTCATATCAATCACCTGGAGAGAGGGAGGAGGGGGGGGGAGGGGGGGGAGATGGTTCATCTTTGGGATGTCCAAGATAGTGATGACACGTTTCAAGTTGATGGGCCACTGTGGAGTGGATTCACAGTGGTTTAGATGGGCCACTGTGGAGTGGATTCACAGTGGTTTAGATGGGCCACTGTGGAGTGGATTCAGTGGTTTAGATGCGCCACTGTGAGTGGATTCACAGTGGTTTAGAGATGGGCCACTGTGGATGGATTCTCATGGTTTAGATGGGCCACTGTGGAGTGGATTCACAGTGGTTTAGATGGGCCACTGTGGAGTGGATTCACAGTGCTTTAAAATGGACACGTAAAATCACATTTTTGATTTGTCAATAACTCAGCCATCTCTTGACCCTTTAGACATGTACCATGTGCCTACATTCCAAATGTGTTGTCATTTGGTCGTATGGTTCATAAGAATAAGTATTCTTAGCATATATTTTTTGCATATTAGTGTGTGTGTTAATCTACTGGTCTAATGTGGCCGTTTGAGCGCGTCAATGTTATTTCCTCAATCTCTTTACTGTGATGAACCCAAAGACCACATTTGGAGTGAATCTGACTTTTAGTCCGTTTCCTTTGACCCCCTTTATTATTTATTGATGTATCTTAATTGTTTTGTACTGAATCCCCTGGACTGGGTCTGCCCACACACTCCCTGGACTACCCACACTCCCTGGACTCTACCCACACTCCCTGGACTCTACCCACACTCCCTGGACTCTACCCCCACACTCCCTGGACTCTACCCCCACACTCCCTGGACTCTACCCCCACACTCCCTGGACTCTACCCACACTCCCTGGACTCTACCCACACACTCCCTGGACTCTACCCACACACTCCCTGGACTCTACCCACACACTCCCTGGACTCTACCCACACACTCACTAGACTCTACCCCCACACTCCCTGGACTCTACCCACACACTCACTAGACTCTACCCACACACTCCCTGGACTCTACCCACACACTCCCTGGACTCTACCCACACACTCCCTGGACTCTACCCACACACTCACTGGACTCTACCCACACTCCCTGGACTCTACCCACACACTCCCTGGACTCTACCCACACACTCCCTGGACTCACCCACACTCCCTGGACTCTACCCACACACTCCCTGACTCTACCACCACCTCCCTGGACTCTACCCACACACTCCTGGACTCTACCCACACACTCCCTGGACTCTACCCACACTCCTGGACTCTACCCACACTCCCTGGACTCTACCCCCACACTCCCTGGACTCTACCCACACACTCCCTGGACTCTACCCACACACTCCCTGGACTCTACCCACACTCCCTGGACTCTACCCACACACTCCCTGGACTCTACCCACACTCCCTGGACTCTACCCACACACTCCCTGGACTCTACCCCCACACTCCCTGGACTCTACCCACACACTCCCTGGACTCTACCCACACACTCCCTGGACTCACCCACACTCCCTGGACTCTACCCACACCTCCCTGGACTCTACCCACACACTCACTGGACTCTACCCACACCTCCCTGGACTCTACCCACACTCCTGGACTCTACCCACACACTCCCTGGACTCTACCCACACACTCCCTGGACTCACCCCACACTCCCTGGACTCTACCCCCACACTCCCTGGACTCTACCCACACACTCCCTGGACTCTACCCCCACACTCCTGGACTCTACCCCCACCCTGGACTCTACCCCACACTCCCTGGACTCTACCCCCCACACTCCCTGGACTCTACCCCCACACTCCCTGGACTCTACCCCCACACTCCCTGGACTCTACCCACACACTCCCCTGGACTCTACCCCACACTCCCTGGACTCTACCCACACACTCCCTGGACTCTACCCACACCTCCCTGGACTCTACCCACACTCCCTGGACTCTACCCACACTCCCTGGACTCTACCCACACACTCCCTGGACTCTACCCACACACTCCCCTGGACTCTACCCACACACTCCCTGGACTCTACCCACACACTCCCTGGACTCTACCCCCACACTCCCTGGACTCTACCCACACACTCCCTGGACTCTACCCACACTCCCTGGACTCTACCCACACACTCCCTGGACTCACCCCCACCTCCCTGGACTCTACCCACACACTCCCTGGACTCTACCCACACACTCCCTGGACTCTACCCACACTCCCTGGACTCTACCCACACACTCCCTGGACTCTACCCACACCTCCTGGACTCTACCCACACACTCCCTGGACTCTACCCACACACTCCCTGGACTCTACCCCACACTCCCTGGACTCTACCCACACACTCCCTGGACTCTACCCACACCTCCCTGGACTCTACCCACACTCCCTGGACTCTACCCACACTCACTGGACTCTACCCCCACACTCCCTGGACTCTACCCACACACTCCCTGGACTCTACCCACACACTCCCTGGACTCTACCCACACACTCCCTGGACTCACCCCACTCCCTGGACTCTACCCACACACTCCTGGACTCTACCCCCACACTCCCTGGACTCTACCCACACACTCCCTGGACTCTACCCCACACCTCCCTGGACTCTACCCCCACACTCCCTGGACTCTACCCCCACACTCCCTGGACTCTACCCCCACTCCCTGGACTCTACCCCCACACTCCCTGGACTCTACCCCCACACTCCCTGGACTCTACCCCCACACTCCCTGGACTCTACCCCCACACTCCCTGGACTCTACCCACACACTCCCTGGACTCTACCCACACACTCCCTGGACTCTACCCACACACTCCCTGGACTCTACCCACACACTCCCTGGACTCTACCCCACACACTCCCTGGACTCTACCCCCACTCCCTGGACTCTACCCACACCTCCCTGGACTCTACCCACACTCTGGACTCTACCCACACTCTCCTGGACTCTACCCACACACTCCCTGGACTCTACCCACACACTCACTGGACTCTACCCACACTCCCTGGACTCTACCCACACACTCCCTGGACTCTACCCACACACACACTGGACTCTACCCACACACTCCCTGGACTCTAACCCCACACTCCCCCTGGGCTCTACCCACACACTCCCTGGACTCTACCCACACTCCCTGGACTCTACCCACACACTCCCTGGACTCTACCCACACACACACTGGACTCTACCCACACACTCCCTGGACTCTAACCCCACACTCCCCCTGGGCTCTACCCACACACTCCCTGGACTCTACCCACACTCCCTGGGCTCTACCCACACACTCACTGGACTCTACCCACACACTCACTGGACTCTACCCACTCACTGGACTCTACCCCCACACTCACTGGACTCTACCCCCACACTCACTGGACTCTACCCACACACTCCCTGGACTCTACCCACACCCCCCCTGGACTCTACCCACACACTCCCTGGACTCTACCCACACTCCCTGGACTCTACCCACACTCCCTGGACTCTACCCACACTCCCTGGACTCTACCCACACACTCACTGGACTCTACCCACTCACTGGACTCTACCCACACACTCACTGGACTCTACCCCCACACTCACTGGACTCTACCCACACACTCCCTGGACTCTACCCACACTCCCTGGACTCTACCCACACTCCCTGGACTCTACCCACACACTCCCTGGACTCTACCCACACTCCCTGGACTCTACCCACACACTCCCTGGACTCTACCCACACACTCCCTGGACTCTACCCCCACACTCCCTGGACTCTACCCACACACTCCCTGGACTCTACCCCCACACTCCCTGGACTCTACCCCCACACTCCTGGACTCTACCCCACACTCCCTGGACTCTACCCCCACACTCCCTGGACTCTACCCCCACACTCCCTGGACTCTACCCCCACACTCCCTGGACTCTACCCCCACACTCCCTGGACTCTACCCCCACACTCCTGGACTCTACCCCCACCTCCCTGGACTCTACCCCACACTCCCTGGACTCTACCCCCACTCCCTGGACTCTACCCACACACTCCCTGGACTCTACCCACACACTCCCTGGACTCTACCCCACACTCCCTGGACTCTACCCACACACTCCCTGGACTCTACCCACACACTCCCTGGACTCTACCCACACACTCCCTGGACTCTACCCACACACTCCCTGGACTCTACCCACACTCCCTGGACTCTACCCACACACTCCCTGGACTCTACCCACACACTCACTACTCTACCCACACTCCCTGGACTCTACCCACACACTCCCTGACTCTACCCACACACTCCCTGGACTCTACCCACACACTCCTGGGCTCTACCCACACCTCCTGGACTCTACCCACACCTCCCTGGACTCTACCCACACACTCCCTGGACTCTACCCACACACACACTGGACTCTAACCCCACACTCCCCCTGGGCTCTACCCACACACTCCCTGGACTCTACCCACACTCCCTGGGCTCTACCCACACACTCACTGGACTCTACCCACACTCACTGGACTCTACCCACTCACTGACTCTACCCCCACACTCACTGGACTCTACCCCCCACACTCACTGGACTCTACCCACACACCTCCCTGGACTCTACCCACACACTCCCTGGACTCTACCCACACACTCCTGGACTCTACCCACACTCCCTGGACTCTACCCACACTCCTGGACTCTACCCACACTCCCTGGACTCTACCCACACACTCACTGGACTCTACCCACACACTCACTGGACTCTACCCACACACTCACTGGACTCTACCCACACACTCACTGGACTCTACCCACACACTCCCTGGACTCTACCCACACACTCCCTGGACTCTACCCACACTCCCTGGACTCTACCCACACTCACTGGACTCTACCCACACACTCCCTGGACTCTACCCACACCTCTCCTGGACTCTACCCACACACTCACTGGACTCTACCCACACTCCCTGGACTCTACCACCCCCACCACACTCCCTGGACTCTACCCACACACTCCCTGGACTCTACCCCCACACTCCCTGGACTCTACCCACACACTCCCTGGACTCTACCCACACACTCCCTGGACTCTACCCACACACATCCCTGGACTCTACCCACACACTCCCTGGACTCTACCCACACACTCCCTGGACTCTACCCACACACTCACTGGACTCTACCCACCCTCACTGGACTCTACCCACACACTCACTGGACTCTACCCACACACTCACTGGACTCTACCCCCCACTCCCACTGGACTCTACCCACACCTCCCTGGACTCTACCCACACACTCCCTGGACTCTACCCACACACTCACTGGACTCTACCCACACTCACTGGACTCTACCCCACCTCACTGGACTCTACCCCCACCTCACTGGACTCTACCCCACACTCACTGGACTCTACCCACACACTCCCTGGACTCTACCCACACACTCCCTGGACTCTACCCACACCCCTACTCCACTCCTGGACTCTACCCACACTCCTGGACTCTACCCCCTCCCTGGACTCTACCCACACACTCCTGACTCTACCCACTCTCCTGACTCTACCCCCACACTCACTGGACTCTACCCCCACACTCCCTGGACTCTACCCACACACTCCCTGAACTCTACCCCACACTCCTGGACTCTACCCACACACTCCCTGGACTCTACCCCACACCTCCCTGGACTCTACCCACACCTCCCTGGACTCTACCCACACACTCCCTGGACTCTACCCCCCACTCCCTGGACTCTACCCCCACACTCCCTGGACTCTACCCCCACACTCCCTGGACTCTACCCCCACACTCCCTGGACTCTACCCCCACACTCCCTGGACTCTACCCCCACACTCCCTGGACTCTACCCCCACACTCCCTGGACTCTACCCCCACACTCCCTGGACTCTACCCCCACACTCCCTGGACTCTACCCACCACACTCCCTGGACTCTACCCACACTCCCTGGACTCTACCCACACACTCCCTGGACTCTACCCACACTCCCTGGACTCTACCCACACACTCCCTGGACTCTACCCCCACACTCCCTGGACTCTACCCACACACTCCCTGGACTCTACCCACACACTCCCTGGACTACCCACACTCCCTGGACTCTACCCACACACTCCCTGGACTACCCACACTCCCTGGACTCTACCCACACACTCCTGGACTCTACCCACCCCACTCCCACTCCCTGGACTCTACCCACACACTCCCTGGACTCTACCCACACACTCCTGGACTCTACCCCACACACTCCCTGGACTCTACCCACACACTCCCTGGACTCTACCCACACACTCACTGGACTCTACCCACACTCCCTGGACTCTACCCACACACTCCCTGGACTCTACCCACACACTCCCTGGACTCTACCCACACACTCCCTGGACTCTAACCCCACACTCCCCCTGGGCTCTACCCACACACTCCCTGGACTCTACCCACACTCCCTGGACTCTACCCACACACTCCCTGGACTCTACCCCCATACTCCCTGGACTCTACCCACTCACTGGACTCTACCCACACACTCCCTGGACTCTACCCACACACTCCCTGGACTCTACCCACACACTCCCTGGACTCTACCCACACACTCCCTGGACTCTACCCACACACTCCCTGGACTCTACCCACACACTCACTGGACTCTACCCACACACTCACTGGACTCTACCCACACACTCACTAGACTCTACCCACACACTCCCTGGACTCTACCCACACACTCCCTGGACTCTACCCCCACACTCCCTGGACTCTACCCACACTCCCCCTGGGCTCTACCCACACTCCCCCTGGACTCTACCCACACTCCCCTGGACTCTACCCCCCACACTCCTGGGCTCTACCCCACACTCCCTGGGCTCTACCCACACACTCCCTGGACTCTACCCACACTCTCCTGGACTCTACCCACACACTCCCTGGACTCTACCCACCCACTCACTGGACTCTACCCACACTCCCTGGACTCTACCCACACACTCCCTGGACTCTACCCACACACTCCCTGGACTCTACCCACACACTCCCTGGACTCTACCCACACACTCCCTGGACTCTACCCACACACTCCCTGGACTCTACCCACACACTCACTGGACTCTACCCACACACTCACTGGACTCTACCCACACACTCACTGGACTCTACCCACACACTCACTGGACTCTACCCACACACTCACTGGACTCCTACCCACACACTCACTGGACTCTACCCACACACACTCACTGGACTCTACCCACACACTCACTGGACTCTACCCACACTCCCTGGACTCTACCCACACACTCCCTGGACTCTACCCACACTCCCTGGGCTCTACCCACACACTCACTGACTCTACCCACACACTCACTGGACTCTACTCACTGGACTCCCACACACTCACTGGACTCTACCCACACACTCACTGGACTCTACCCACACTCCCTGGACTCTACCCACACTCCCTGGACTCTACCCACACTCCCTGGACTCTACCCACACACTCCCTGGACTCTACCCACACACTCCCTGGACTCTACCCACACACTCCCTGGACTCTACCCCCACACTCCCTGGACTCTACCCACACTCCCTGGACTCTACCCACACCTCCCTGGACTCTACCCACACCTCCCTTGACTCTACCCACACACTCACTGGACTCTACCCCCATACTCCCTGGACTCTACCCACACTCCTTGGACTCTACCCACACTCCCTGGACTCTACCCACACTCCCTGGACTCTACCCACACTCCCTGGACTCTACCCACACACTCCCTAGACTCTACCCACACACTCCCTAGACTCTACCCACACACTCACTAGACTCTACCCACACACTCACTGGACTCTACCCACACACTCACTAGACTCTACCCACACACTCACTAGACTCTACCCACACACTCACTGGACTCTACCCACACACTCACTAGACTCTACCCACACACTCACTAGACTCTACCCCACACACTCACTAGACTCTACCCACACACTCCCTGGACTCTACCCACACACTCACTAGACTCTACCCACACACTCCCTGGACTCTACCCACACACTCCCTGGACTCTACCCACACACTCCCTGGACTCTACCCACACACTCACTAGACTCTACCCACACACTCACTAGACTCTACCCACACACTCACTAGACTCTACCCACACACTCACTGGACTCTACCCACACACTCCCTGGACTCTACCCACACACTCACTGGACTCTACCCACACACTCACTAGACTCTACCCACACACTCACTGGACTCTACCCCCACACTCCCTGGACTCTACCCACACACTCCCTGGACTCTAACCCCCACACTCCCTGGACTCTAACCCCACACTCCCTGGACTCTAACCCCACTCCCCCTGGGCTCTACCCACACACTCCCTGGACTCTACCCACACTCACTGGACTCTACCCACACACTCACTGGACTCTACCCACACACTCACTGGACTCTACCCACACACTCACTGGACTCTACCCACACACTCCCTGGACTCTACCCACACACTCACTGGACTCTACCCCCATACTCCCTGGACTCTACCCACACTCCTTGGACTCTACCCACACTCCCTGGACTCTACCCACACTCCCTGGACTCTACCCACACTCCCTGGACTCTACCCACACACTCCCTAGACTCTACCCACACACTCCCTAGACTCTACCCACACACTCACTAGACTCTACCCACACACTCACTGGACTCTACCCACACACTCCCTGGACTCTACCCACACCTCACTGGACTCTACCCACACACTCACTGGACTCTACCCACACACTCACTGGACTCTACCCACACACTCACTGGACTCTACCCACACACTCACTGGACTCTACCCACACACTCACTGGACTCTACCCACACACTCACTGGACTCTACCCACACACTCACTGGACTCTACCCACACACTCACTGGACTCTACCCACACACTCACTGGACTCTACCCACACACTCACTGGACTCTACCCACACTCCCTGGACTCTACCCACACACTCCCTGGACTCTACCCACACTCCCTGGGCTCTACCCACACACTCACTGGACTCTACCCACACACTCACTGGACTCTACCCACACACTCACTGGACTCCACTCACTGGACTCTACCCACACACTCACTGGACTCTACCCACACACTCCCTGGACTCTACCCACACTCCCTGGACTCTACCCACACTCCCTGGACTCTACCCACACTCCCTGGACTCTACCCACACTCCCTGGACTCTACCCACACTCCCTGGACTCTACCCACACACTCCCTGGACTCTACCCACACACTCCCTGGACTCTACCCACACACTCCCTGGACTCTACCCACTCTCCCTGGACTCTACCCACACACTCCCTGGACTCTACCCACACACTCCCTGGACTCTACCCCCACACTCCCTGGACTCTACCCCCATACTCCCTGGACTCTACACACACTCCCTGGACTCTACCCACACACTCCCTGGACTCTACCCACACTCCCTGGACTCTACCCACACTCCCTGGACTCTACCCACACACTCCCTGGACTCTACCCCCACACTCCCTGGACTCTACCCCCACACTCCCTGGACTCTACCCCCACACTCCCTGGACTCTACCCACACACTCCCTGGACTCTACCCACACTCCCTGGACTCTACCCACACACTCACTGGACTCTACCCCCATACTCCCTGGACTCTACCCACACTCCTTGGACTCTACCCACACTCCCTGGACTCTACCCACACTCCCTGGACTCTACCCACACTCCCTGGACTCTACCCACACTCCCTAGACTCTACCCACACACTCCCTAGACTCTACCCACACACTCACTAGACTCTACCCACACACTCACTAGACTCTACCCACACACTCACTAGACTCTACCCACACACTCACTAGACTCTACCCACACACTCACTGGACTCTACCCACACACTCACTAGACTCTACCCACACACTCACTAGACTCTACCCACACTCCCTGGACTCTACCCACACTCCCTGGACTCTACCCACACACTCACTAGACTCTACCCACACACTCCCTGGACTCTACCCACACACTCCCTGGACTCTACCCACACTCCCTGGACTCTACCCACACACTCCCATAGACTCTACCCACACACTCACTAGACTCTACCCACACACTCACTAGACTCTACCCACACACTCACTGGACTCTACCCACACACTCACTGGACTCTACCCACACACTCCCTGGACTCTACCCACACACTCACTGGACTCTACCCACACACTCACTAGACTCTACCCACACACTCACTGGACTCTACCCCCACACTCCCTGGACTCTACCCACACACTCCCTGGACTCTAACCCCACACTCCCTGGACTCTAACCCCACACTCCCTGGACTCTAACCCCACTCCCCCTGGGCTCTACCCACACACTCCCTGGACTCTACCCACACCTCCCTGGACTCTACCCACACACTCACTGGACTCTACCCACACACTCACTGGACTCTACCCACACACTCACTGGACTCTACCCACACACTCACTGGACTCTACCCCCACACTCCCTGGACTCTACCCCATACTCCCTGGACTCTACCCACACTCCTTGGACTCTACCCACACTCCCTGGACTCTACCCACACTCCCTGGACTCTACCCACACACTCCCTGGACTCTACCCACACTCCCTGGACTCTACCCCCCACACTCCCTGGACTCTACCCACACACTCACTAGACTCTACCCACACACTCACTAGACTCTACCCACACACTCACTAGACTCTACCCACACACTCACTAGACTCTACCCACACACTCACTAGACTCTACCCACACACTCCCTGGACTCTACCCACACACTCACTGGACTCTACCCACACACTCACTGGACTCTACCCCCACACTCCCTGGACTCTACCCACACTCCCTGGACTCTACCCACACTCCCTGGACTCTACCCACACTCCCTGGACTCTACCCACACTCCCTGGACTCTACCCACACTCCCTGGACTCTACCACACTCCCTGGACTCTATCCACACTCCTGGACTCTACCCACACTCCCTGGACTCTACTCAGTACTGGTACCACTGCACATTGACTCAGTACTGGTACCCCTGCACATTGACTCAGTACTGGTACCACTGCACATTGACTCAGTACTGGTACCCCTGCACATTGACTCAGTACTGGTTCTCCTACACATTCACTCAGTACTGGTACCCCTGCACATTGACTCAGTACCGGTACCCCTGCACATTGACTCAGTACTGGTACTCCTGCACATTGACTCAGTTAATATGTGTCTTCCTTTTTAACTCTGCCCTGTTGGTAATGGGCTCGTCAGTCAGCATTTCACTGTAAAGTCTACACCTGTTGTATTCTGCGCAGGTGATCAATAAAATGTGATTTGAAGAAGATTTTGTATGATTATTTTAAGCATTAGCGTTACATAGTCAATAGTGAATCGCTAATAGTTTCCTTCTTTTTTTTTTCGCCAAATGTAACATGGTTCGTCATGGTGATGTCTTTGATGACCCTGAAGAGTTTCACGGTGATTGGCCACTGGGAAGTGGATTTACATGGACACGTAAAATCTGATTTCCTGATTTATCAATAACTCAGCCATCTCGTACAAAGTTTCAAGTCTCCAGGTCAAACAGGGTGACGGATATGAGGGTTTAAGTGAGACTGATTATAACAGCGCCACCTATAGGCCAATCGGTGCCATTCTTTTTGACCAAGTTACTCATGGCGTCTAGTTTCTGTGTGGCAAATTAGAAACAAAGTTACCAATCTATGCTGGAGTTATCTGACCACGTCAAGACAAAGTTACCAATCTATGCTGGAGTTATCTGACCACGTCAAGACAAAGTTACCAATCTATGCTGGAGTTATCTGACCACGTCAAGACAAAGTTACCAATCTATGCTGGAGTTATCTGACCACGTCAAGACAAAGTTACCAATCTATGCTGGAGTTATCTGACCACGTCAAGACAAAGTTACCAATCTATGCTGGAGTTATCTGACCACGTCAAGACAAAGTTACCAATCTATGCTGGAGTTATCTGACCACGTCAAGACAAAGTTACCAATCTATGTTGGAGTTATCTGACCACGTCAAGACAAAGTTACCAATCTATGTTGGAGTTATCTGACCACGTCAAGACAAAGTTACCAATCTATGCTGGAGTTATCTGACCACGTCAAGACAAAGTTACCAATCTATGCTGGAGTTATCTGACCACGTCAAGACAAAGTTACCAATCTATGCTGGAGTTATCTGACCACGTCAAGACAAAGTTACCAATCTATGCTGGAGTTATCTGACCACGTCAAGACAAAGTTACCAATCTATGCTGGAGTTATCTGACCACGTCAAGACAAAGTTACCAATCTATGCTGGAG